>NC_046661.1:115716153-115727524 GCF_010883055.1 Belonocnema kinseyi | reverse complement strand
TATCTTCTAAAAATGACACACTTTAAATAACTGAAGAAGAACTTACTTTAACCGTTTTCCTAGTTTTGCACACTTCTTTGGTGAAAAAGCAGGACCTTTCCAAGGATGAAGAGAATGATGAGGCCAAAATAAACCTGTAAATCTTTTGGATACGGTGATCCATTTGGTGCAAGCTGTGGCCCCTAGTTCAACAATTTCGTCCATTACTCGTCCTTCTGAAGTTTTTACCTGAATTCATAAAAGAATAAGTAATATCTCTTTAAGCCTTTAAGTTATCACAATCTTTCGGCATTGTTGCATCAAGAAATAAAATTAACTGCGTCCATTGCCTTTGCCTTAGTCACATTTTTTTACACTTGGCTTAACATCGCTCTATTTATTTATCCCTTTTGTCTAATAACGTCCGTACCCATGCCCAATTTCTTAGACTACACCTTTTATACACACCTTTGACCTCATGTTTTATTTAAACTGCCCAAATTGTACACAGTAAAAACAAAATCCGATTTTAAGCTTAGGAGCGGTCTTGATTTCAGATGTAAACGAAAGTAGACCGTGTCCGATTAAATTCAGCGTAGGATAACAGTCTAGAAATAAGACGATTATAGGGCTGAAATTCAGCCGTTAAAAATATTGAAAATGAACTGCAAGTCGAAGAGTGGGCTGAAATTCAGTTCTTTGATGGGATATTTTTCGATCGCAAAGCAGAATATGGACTTAAATTAAGACCTAATCTGAATTTAAAAATCAGCTTTCAGTATTGCTGAAATTAAGTCTAAATAAAACTAAAATCCAGGGCAGTGATAGGCTAAAACAAGACAAAAAATAATGTATTATTACGGGAATGTAAAAACAATTTTATTGTTTAAAATAAGTATACTTTGATATACAGTGGGTGCCTAAAGTATTCGTCTACCTCTTTTTTTATGACTGCATAAATTCTCTTAATGTTAATTATACTAGAGCTAAAAAAATGTCTTTTTAAAAGGTTGATTGTTTTTGAAATTTTGTTTAAAATAAGCCCAGGGTGAAACCAATTTGTCAAGTTTTTAAGTAGATATTGCAAAAATAGTGTAAATTTCAATGTTTTCTTAAATTTTCAATAACTTCCGAAATAGTCAACATTTTTCAATGCTCTAGGGCTCATTTTGAAGCTTTTTTCACCGTATCAAAACAGCTTATGAGTATAAATTTTAAAAATTTCTTTTTGAATTGCAGGAAACTTGAAGTTGTGACAAAAAAGTTGGAAAAATTGAAATATTATTTTTGGTAACAAAAATATTTTTGTAAAATATATGAAACATATAATCATGAAGTATCTATGTTATTTCCCCAAAATATATATTTATTTAACTTTTATTCTGATTTGCCTACAGATAGGATGTTTCCAAATTTATCGAACTCTTTCATTACAAATTTAAGTTCTTGCAATTTAAAAATAAATTTTTTACAATTTATACTCGTAAGCTGTTGTGATACGGTAAAAAAAGGTTCAAAATGAGCCCAAGAACATTGAAAAATGTGGACTATCTCGGAAGTTATTCAAAATTTAAGATAACATTCAAATTTACACTATTTTTGCAATATCTACTTAAAAACTAGAAAAATTAGATTCACCCTGGGCTTATTTTAAACAGAATTTCAAAAACAATCAACCTTTTAAAGAGAAATTTTTTTAGCTCTGGTATAATTAAAATGAAGAGAATTTATTCAGTCATAAAAAAGAGGTGGACGAATACTTTTGGCACCCACTGTATATTGTTTACATAAAAATTTGAATTTATGTTTAACCAATGTTTACTTAAGTATTATTATTTTAAACAAAGCAATTGTTTTCATATTTCCGTATTAATAAACAAACTTTTTTGGTCGTGTTCTTGTGTTTTTTGCTTTCAATTGAATATAAATAAAAATATTTTCTCTTAGGTTGAAGTTCTTAAATTAAAGTTTGAAGGACTCTCAAAGGACGAGCAAACATAAGTACACACTGTATTTATCAGATGAAAATATATTACAGTAACTGCCACCTATATCCCCCGCCGTAAAACGTAATAACGTGTACGTTTACGAATGTACACCTCTGGAGGGGCCCCAACCTCTACCGCGAATCGTCAGGATATTTGTGTCCAGGAACGTTCATTGGCTTACTCGGCCTTGTATCGATAAGGTATTATATTAGATGGGAATATGCAAGCTGCCATTCTGGTTCCGCGCCAAATTCAAAATCGCTAAATTGATATCGAATTATATAAATACACTTACATGATATAGATTTTTTTTTGAATTATACTGAAGCGTTGTTATCAAAACATAAATTATAAATAAAATTACGTGATATAATATATGAAATATTTAAATTCGACTATATGATTTTTTAACCTGCACATTTGCCGAAAAGTAGCTCTTGCAAAAATTATGATGGCAAACGAAATTTAACTCAGTTTATAAATAGGCGTGCGCTAAAATAATAATCATATGCTTTTTTAAATAAATATTAATAAATAATAAAATAATAATAGACTATAGGTCAAACATTAATACAATACTTTTTCAAGAGTTTATTATCATAGCTATTTATATTTCACATCATACGTCCTTTTTATTGGCGTGGCTTAATGTCTTCGTTCTGTAGAAAAACGGGTTCCTAACCTTACTTTCTTCTGGATCTCATTTCGCTCTAATATATCAAAAAAATGCTCATAGGCAATTTAATTGCATGTAAAAGTAATATTATTAATAATAACTTCGCGTAATCTTGAATTTAAATTCGGTTTCAATTTGTCGCGTCTACAGTTTATGGTCCACATTGACAGTCTTTCTCTTCGCCCTAGTAGCAAACAGTAAAGCCTAAATCCATCCTCGCTTCTATTTTTACAAAACGAAGCACTGCAGCAGACCATTTTTCTTATAGTCTAAACTTAATTTTAATTAAACTATACGACATGCTTCTCGCACTGTTGCCCGCGAACTGTCCAGGAACCAGAATGGCGGTTGCATATTCCTGCCTAATATAGTACCCTAGTATCGTTACGCCTACTGTAAGCACATTTGACAACTGTGCATGGGTCAAAAAGCGCGGATCTAGATTGAATCAATAAAAATGTTCT
This sequence comes from Belonocnema kinseyi, assembly GCF_010883055.1. NCBI lineage: Eukaryota > Metazoa > Arthropoda > Insecta > Hymenoptera > Cynipidae > Belonocnema > Belonocnema kinseyi. Next base: position 115,724,417 of record NC_046661.1, on the reverse strand, counting down.
GTAAATAATAATGTTTTTCGGCACATGCGCAGGTGAAGCAGTCGCGGTCCGTTACCATGCGATTGATTACCATGATTGATTTTTCATTTCGTTAAAATAATACAATTTGTCAACTAAAAATTAACATAATAGTACGAAAAATCGACTTAAATATTTCACGGCATATTGAGTATTGCAGCATGACATCACGGTCATGGACGTATGGGTGCATGTGTCAGGAAGGTTAGCACAGTTGTTGACAACTGTTCATATACGCATACTATCTTTTACATAGGAATTCAGACACCTTTTTTGGATAAAATAATCTAAAATTACAAGTAACTTATGAAGATCGGAATTTTCAAATGTATCATGCTACGATAGGTGTAAATGTCAGCCGCCAGAAAGGTTACATGATTTTTGGTACCTACATGTCTCTGCACTGCAACTACGAAGGAATAATGAGATCTAACTCCGTTTCGCCACTTGGCAATAGAAACATTACCGTAAGTGGTAGGCACATTACAGGAAGATCTTAAAATTTCGTGAGAAAGTTTGTCAAATTGACGTAAGTTAGAGAGGTTATGCTCGTTTGTTTTGATGCAGGTGGAAACATTTTTTCAATTGCAAGTTATATTTATTTAAATTATTAAAGTGTCTATTGATTTGGTTAAGTGAAGGACTTCAGCGTTAAGATTCGTAAAGTTAAAAGAGTGCATTATAAACGTGGTAAGTATGTAGAGAATAATGAAATTGTTTGATCATGAAATCTTGAAATTGTAGTACATTATGATTTTTGAGACCGTAAGTTGTAATGAAGAATACCATTTTTTCTAACACTATCAAACAGGCTTCCCACTGGCAGTTGGGTCTCATTATTCCTTCGTGACTGCAACTGCACACGACTTTTTGGAGGAAAATTTCTAAACGCTACGGTAGGTTATAAAGGCCTGAATAGTAGTATTTCTCAAGTGTAGAATTATTTTCTCAGTCATGTTCCACTCTTTTTCGATTAAAGATCTTTCACTGTCGCGAAATAAAATATCCAAAATTTGAGGTTAGTATGTCAGATCGGGTACTCTCATTTCAAATTTCGGACAGTTAATTGTATTTCGGGACACTGAAAGGTTATCAATCGACAAAAGAATGGAATATGACTGAGAAAATACATTCTACATTTGAAGAATTTTACTATTATGACATTTTAGAGTTACTTTTACATTTTAAATATTTTCTTAAGAAAGTTATCTGCATTCCCATGACGTCATATTAAAATACGCAGTTTAAACTTCCCGCTCGTTGGGCCTCTTTTTTTTAATAGGTCAACCCCTCTCGCGGGCGTCAACGTATAGCCCACAGGAACCGTGGTGGGAGGTGAAGGAACTGCGCACGGACAAATAAGTGCGTATAGGGACAGGGGAATGAGGCGCGCGCAGTAATATTTTTCTATAAATTTTTAGGTTATTAAGATAATGTTACCCAAAAAATGGTCACGTAATTTTTTTTCGCTATTAAACTATTACATTTGCAACTGACCATTGTTTACACGTGCATGTCGCCTCTGCTTTAATTACAAAACAAGTCACTCACAGTCTCACACATACAAAATATATAGCGGATGGACGTTCGACCCCATCGAGAAAAGTATCGATACACCGATTGATTCATCGACTTGTGAAGAATCGAAGATCGAAGGATCGAGTACTTTTGCACTCGATTCTAACGGACTCGGTCTCGGCAAAGATATTGTCTCGGTGAGGATCGTGTTACGAGCGACTATAGGCTTGCTCTTTCTTCACTAGATGGCAAGAGAAAATCGCGGGAAAAAGGAAATATACAAATTTGAAAAATACATAAAAAAATTAGGAATTAATAATAATTATCTCAGATCGCAGGAAATTAGACCAGCAAAAGTTCTAGAATTTTTGTGTACGATTTACGACGCATAAGTTAAGAAATAATTATATTATGTCAGTATTAATCATGTTTAGTCTTAAGATAAGGCGAAGTCCGGATGTTAGGTTTATACTAAGGTATCGAATAAAAGAAATCAAATGCTAGCGATCAAAGAACGAACCAACAAAGATATTAGTTGGCGCCAAAAATTTGCGTATGTTTAATTTAACTAGCGATAGCGGCTTCTTGGGCGACATATTTTCATCTTGGGTTTCTCAGAATTGATATTGAGATGGTGAGTTCAAACACGGCACAACCATAGAGAACTAGAGGGGTTCGATTTGTAAATCATTAAAAAGAGTGGGAATGACGCGTGTTTATGTATGTTAATGATGTGCTATGATTGGGTGAAAGAGTAAAAAGATGCATGTGTGAGTGAAAAAGGGAAAAGAGTAGTGCGAGCGAAGAGGGAGTTTTAAAAAGATCGTGACACGGCGAACGAGAGAACGAGAACAGAAAAACTCTTGATTCCCTCGGAGTAGGTACTCGTCGACTTGACTCGGGGTTAATATCCTTTAAATCTTTTGCATTTTGTTAATCCGGACGTAGCCTAACTTGATTGAAAAATACATATATGAATTTTATTACTGCAATTAAATGTTTCATGATTTATTTTTATCAAATTAAATATTTCCCGGTTCCATATAAATGGTTCACAATCCATACTGAACCCACCAATCAGACAACGAGCCAGCAGAAGGTGGATTTCAGCTTGTTACAATTGGGGGCCCGTTCGGGATAGGATTGACCGGATTAAATTCGAAATGTTTAACATGTAAAATTTCGTGGTCATGCCGCGTAAAACCTACGAGAACTATTAACTATTATCCTGTGAAGCTGTTAACTATTAATTATAAACTTTCAATCATATGAAGCCGGAATAATCGTGTGTCACAGTGAAAAGTGAGAGATTTCTTATATAAAGATTTAAATTTATCATTGAAGTCGTGCGAACTGAACGAATTGAATATGCTCATACTTTCCCTAAATTGTTGACGAAATTGCCAGTATACAATTCAGTTTGATTCATGATTATCGAAGCAGCAGTTCAAATTCCCTGGGTCATCGTGGTAGCAGCGGTTCACCTTCTGGATCCTCGTGGGAGCAGAGGTTCACTTTTCTGGTTCATCGTGGGAATAGCGGTCCATTACTCTACAGTCATCGTCGAGTTCTGCACTGTGCAGCCTAGTTGGGTCATCAAAGGAAGAAGAGGGGATTTTGTGTAAATTCAGTGCGTGGAGTGAAAATTTAAATGGCCATTTCCGAAGTAGTTTTGTGATTCGTGAAGTGTGAAACGTCAATGTCAGCTTTGACAAGTATATCAATTTAAATCCATTTAAATTATTTAAAATGTATGATGCCAATAATGAGCAGCAGGCAGATCATCAAGATCAGGGCGCACAAGATAACAATGCCGAAGTAAATGCTCTTGATTTGTCCTTATCAAATAGTTTACGATCAGTAATAGATGCTGAACATGCAAATAATATAGAATTGCCTGAACCAAGTGGTTTGCAATCAGGTTTAGGTGCGGAAAATGCGAATAATGACAGGCAAAGTTCTTCCATGCGATCTGAGAATGTAGGTCCTTCTAATTTGTTCGTTAGAAATTATCAACATTATAATGCCCCAGCAACGTACTCTCTAATGAAAGAAAGTGAAGATTTCGAAAGGTTTAGAGAAATGCGTCGGATGGAACGATACTTGCAAGAAACCTCGAGAGATAATGAACGTTGCAAATCTTTAAGCTTTCCAGAAAGTAACTTTCCAGGTAGTAAAGTGAGAGGCAGTGATGTAACAGCCCTAAAAGTTCTAATTGATGTAATTCCAGAGTTTAAAGGTAAAAATATTTCTATTCAAACTTTTGCATGAGAATGTAGGTCTGCTTTTCAAAACATAGTTCCTAATCTCAGGTCGATAGTCGTAAAGTTATTAAAACCTAAAATTAAAGGAGAAGCTAATATATATTTACAAAATAGACAGTTTGATTCTCTAGAAGAACTCGTAGCTATTTTAGAAAAAGCTTTTGGAACTCCTAAGACATTATTCCAAATTCAATCCGAGGTATCGCAGTTAAAACAAAATTCGGGGGAATCAATCCTTGCCTACACTGCTAGAGCGATGGATTTATTCTATAAAATCAAAGAAATTACTGAGGAACAATCCCCTCCAGATATTCCTCATATCAAAATTCGAGAATTTGATTTAAGAGTTGCTTCTTGCTTTAGATTAGGTCTACAGGGCGAATGAGAGAGTAGGGTAAAATTGGGAAATCCATCCTCTCTTCAAGACGCGATCAATATAGCAATAGAAGCGGAACGCGATTTAAATCACCGAAATAAACTTTTCGGGATTTCTGGAAATAATAAGAGCGCAGCGAATTCTGACACACATGTTTCCGCTCGTGAATCTAGATATGAAAAATTTCACAATGAAAAAAATAAAGCGGTAAATCATATTCAGGAAGAAAAGAGACCACGCAGTTCTCAAAGGCAGAAAAGCGATTATGATTCGCGTGCCTCGAGTATCGATTGTTATACATGCGGGGAACGTGGTCATTATTCTCGAAACTGTCCTCAGGTTGCGAATTGAATCTTTTAAAAGAAACATGTATAAAAGGTAAATTGCGCAAAAATAAATCTCAAATTTATTTCTTAATCGGAATTGGTCACGGTATGTTAAAAACACGTGGAGCTGTTACACGAAAATTAATTACACTTAGAGTCACTAATCCTGAAATAAAAGAAGGTTATTTAACGAAAATTGATGCAGGAACTGGAGTTTTCATTGGAGAAAATTTGGTAAATTCAGCAGATGTTGTTGTTAAAGTTTTTGCAATAAATAGTACCTTTCATGATATAGAGATAATTTTACCATCCGTGGAATTACAGGAATTTGAAACTAATGAAAAATTTTCCCCTCCTCATCTGCCGAAAATATACTTTCTGAATATCCCTATCGATTCTTTATCAAGGGAGATGTACTTGGGGCTACTAATGCAATAAAACATGCTATCCGTACTGTAGATGAAGCACCGATTTTCGTTAGGCAATACCGATCTGCCGAAATTCATAATGAAGAAATGCTTAATCAAACTGGTGATTTATTGAGAGATAATTTGGCTGAAGATTCTGATTCCCCAGACAATTCACCTGTGTGGATTGTTCCAAAAAAACCCGATAAGAAGGGCAACAAGAAATGGAGAATGGTAATTAATTATCGTCAACTCAATGAAAAAACCATTTCCGATGCTTATCCCCTCCCGAACATTACACACATTCTCGACCAATTAGGTAACGCCAAATATTTTTCTATATTAGACTTAGCATCTGGTTTTCATCAGGTGAAAATGGATCCCAATTCTAAACACAAAACCGCGTTTTCAACTGCTTTAGGTCATTTTCATTTTAATAGATTGCCTTTAGGCCTTAAAAATGCGCCGGCCACATTTCAAAGACTAATGGATAAGGTTTTAGTCGGTCTTCAAGGGGTAGAATTGTTTGTATATATGGACGATATCGTCATATATGCCAATTCTTTGGAGGAGCACACGCGAAAACTCAGAACTCTATTGCAACGTCTAGAAAATGCTAATTTAACATTACAGCCCGAAAAATGCTCCTTCCTTCGAAAAGAAGTAGGATTTTTAGGCCATGTTATTAGTCGTGACGGGGTTAAACCCGACCCTAAAAAGGTAGAAGCTGTTCGAAGATTTCCACTACCTAAAAACGCAAAAAATATTAAACAGTTTCTCGGACTTTCAGGATATTACCGTCGTTTTATTTCCAATTTTTCAACAATTGCAAAACCGTTATCTTACCTTTTAAAGGGCGGGGTCCGCTTTGATTGGACTCAAGCACAGCAAAAAGCTTTCGATACTTTGAAAGATATACTCTGTAGTTTTCCAATTCTTCAATATCCTAAACTTAACGAACCGTTTATTATCACTTCAGACGCTTCTAACTATGGAATAGGGTGTGTTCTTAGTCAGGGATACATTGGAAAAGATCTTCCTATTGCATATGCCTCGCGTACACTTTCTGACACTGAAGTAAATTATTCTACAATAGAGAAAGAACTTTTGGCCATCGTTTATTGTGTAGAGACATTCAGGCCCTACGTGTATGGGCGTAAATTTACTCTTGTAACGGATCATCGCCCACTGATTTGGCTCCACAATATTAAAAATCCTGGTTCCAAATTACTTCGCTGGCGTCTCAAATTAGGAGATTTCGAATACAATGTAATCTATAGAAAGGGTACAGCTAATACTAATGCTGACGCGCTTTCAAGAAACCCTGATGACGAAAAAGAGACAAAATTTGACGTGAACGATGACACACCCCCCGAAATATTAAATGATAGTCTCGATCCTTTAGATCCTGAATTTTCCGGGATTCACAAGATATTAACTATGCGGAATTTCACTCCGGCATTGAACGAAATTGACGAATTTATAGGACAACATTTTCAAAATAATGACAACACCGAAATAGACTATGAAACTAATTTATTACCTGACGTAACAATAGGCAAATCTTATCACTGCAACGTGCTTATCAGCGACTCAGATAACGAATATGACACAGCTGACGAAGGGGATGAATTTTCCAGCTCTGAGGATAAGCTATTAATGTTTATGTTAAGGCTGTTGATTTCGGCGACTGGGGGACGACCGAATTGGCTGCCTCGGGTACGTCGGTGGGTGTTGTGGGTTGCACCGTACCGGCGGCTAACCCTGAGACAGTTGGTCGCGATAAGAACCCTCATTGCATTGATTATGATTGTGAACTGACCGAATTGGCTGCCACAGGTACGTCGGCGGGTGTTGTAGGTTGCACCGCACCGGCGGATGACCCTGAGACAGTCGGTCACGATAAGAACCTTCACTATGATAGTTATGATTATGAGAACTCTCGAGCTGGTCATTCATCCTCACATTCAGTAAACCACACCAACAATGACGTTTCATTTCACGAGCATAAGATGAATCCTGAATCCTCTTTTGGGGTCAGCGCTGGTAGTTTGGAACCTCCCTCTAAAAATTTATATGAAAGCTTGAGGATGTTTTAGAGCATGTCACTATCCAAATGTCATTGTTTCTCGTGGAAAATGCTTTCCAATAGATCAAAATGCCAAAGATAATCTCGTAGAATCTATGCAAAATAGTAGTGACTTACCTGATCTAAATTCTGAATTTACCTGCATAAGAATTTTTAAAGATAAACTATACATGCGTGATGATAATCTTATTTTATTCATTCTGGCAGATTGTAAGTTAACTACAGAGATTAGCCGCGAACTTTTGAATGAAAACAGAATAAATTACAATGATTTGAAACTGGAAAATCTTGAAAATCGTGAAGTAGGAAATTTTATTGTTCACAAATATGGCGAATACTGTGTCTTCTTTCTCATAATCAAGGAATCTTTCGATTCCAAACCACTTGTTCAGTACATTTCTGATGCAATTACAGGCCTTAAATATGCAATGGATGAACTAAATATTCAATCCGTTAGCATCGCACGAGTTGGTAATGGTTTAAATCAGGTTTCTTGGAAAGTTATTGAGGATAAATTACGAGACACATTTGGTAAAGGGGATTATAAAATTAACGTTTGTTATGGCGAAATAGAGATTTCATCTAAAACTGACTGGAAAAAGATAATTACCGAATTTCATTCATCCAGTAAAGGAGGACAAATTAGAGAATTTTTAAGAAACTGTGAGATATGTAAGGTTAATAAAACTGTTAGAATAAAAACAAAATTGCCAATGAAAATCACTGACACGCCTTCAAAAGCTTTCGAAAATATTCAGATAGATATTGTAGGTCCTTTACCTGAAACCGAACTAGGAAACAAATACGTATTTACTTTTCAGGATAATCTCACAAAATATTCGGACGCAATACCTTTAAAAAATACCGAATCAACAACTATAGCTACAGCCCTTGCCGAACAATTTTTTTAACGATTTGGATGCCCAGAAATAATTCATACCGATCAGGGTAGTAATTTTATAAGTCAAGTATTGACACCTCAAAACACGAGGGAACAGGGTTTACACCACATGAATTGATCTTTGGTAAAAAAGCTAGAATTCCCACAGAATTTGCTCACGAAAAGGTTCCATTAACTTACAATTTATTTTTACAAAGGCTACAAGAAAAACTAGTTGAAACTCAAAGCCAGGCAAAAAAAAGACTACTTTTAGCGAAAGAAACATCCAAAAGATATTTCGATCAAAAGTTAAACATTCAAAACTACGAAGTGGAAGATAAAGTTTACCTTTTGAAAGATATTAAAACTTCAAAACTTGATAGTGA
>NC_046661.1:115712104-115716053 GCF_010883055.1 Belonocnema kinseyi | reverse complement strand
GTAGTGCGAGCGAAGAGGGAGTTTTAAAAAGATCGTGACACGGCGAACGAGAGAACGAGAACAGAAAAACTCTTGATTCCCTCGGAGTAGGTACTCGTCGACCTGACTCGGGGTTAATATCCTTTAAATCTTTTGCATTTTGTTAATCCGGAAGTAGCCTAACTTGATTGAAAAATACATATATGACTTTTATTACTACAATTAAATGTTTCATGATTTATTTTTATCAAATTAAATATTTTCCCGGTTCCATATAAATGGTTCACAATCCATACTGAACCCATCAATCAGACAATGAGCCAGCATAAGGTGGATTTCAGCTGGTTACAATCGCCCATCACTAGCGCACAGTAATTGGCGAGCGTGGACATAAGTGGAAGCTCACTGTATCTGGTATGATTAACTGCAGATATTGCACGTCTCACATCATTCACCTCTTGGCGCATCACGAACTTTATGCAAATGACGTCGCACAGAGGAAGCTGCGAGTTTGACGTTACAACTTAAAACTTTCGAGGACTGAAAAATAGCTTCATTGCAGTCTTTTTTTTAGCTCGAAGTATCTTTATCTTAAGACAAGACAGTTATGTCTTTCTTTATAATCAATAGGCTAAAATTCAGCCTAATTAGTGGCTTTTTTTTGTTTTAAGGCTCAGGTGGATTTTTTAAAGTGCAATTGTCATGATTAAATGAAGTTATCTAATTAATTTCAGACAAAAATGAAAACAACCCCACCGATAGAAATCTCAGAATATATACTGAAGATTCTTAGGCTCTAAGCTTCAAAAAATTCTCTGCAGGCACTCAGATAGATATATTTATAGGTCAGGTAGCTCCTTTAAATGGTGCGAAGGCTTAAAAATGTCCTTTCCAAATTTGAAATAAAAATACGATCATAAATAACAAGTAGACAGTCTGAAATTGAAATAAGAATTCGATCATAAACAACAAGCAGAGAGGCTATCTGCATAGATTAGCCGACACTCAAGGGTCCTTTGTTAAGCTTTCGGATAAAAATTTAGAAATGAGATACGCCAAAACAGATAAAATTTTTTAATTCAACTCTAAAATAGTATATTGGTATAATAGTTATAATTATAAATATGTATGGTAAGAAAATTCGCCAATTAAGGAAAGTGTTAATAATTTGAAGAAAAATTTAAAAAGGGTCGGTTTGGCGCTGGACAGCTACGGTAAATAACTCTGCCCGTCGGTATGTGACGGATACAATAGGACCATTATACCGGGTGGACACGCTGGGGCTTACCAAAAAGTATGCAACACGTCTTACACGCTAATTCTATTCTTATAGGAGTGTATGCGGGGTTGCATATATTTTGGTAAGCCCCAGCGTGTCCACCCTCTATGAACGTCGCATCGCTCTTAAAAATACCCAAATCTCTCTTGAGAATTTTTGAGACTAAATCATTCAAATCGAACCTTCAGATAGCCTTAAACGGGACAGGCTATTTCGCCTGCACAGAGAAACTCTAGTTCCTAAAATTGGGCATTATAATATTGATATTTTCAAAAGCTCGATGGCAATCTAGGATATAGCCAAGAAAATAGTATTATTGCCGTAGTCATGCAAAGAAATATATTTTCCATTTCATTTATAAATATGCTACAAACCTAATAATTGCCATTTATATAATTAGAAAAATTCATATTTTTGATAGTAGATTTGAAGTTGAAAAAAGAGATATTTACTAATTTAATGATAAAACCCTATTTGCAATAACTAGCAGTTAAAATAACATAAGTTGCAAAACAAGTAAGAAAAATTACCATTTTCAATGGCAAGGTGCAATGAAAGGAAAAACAATTGAATGCAGTGCTTCGCGATTTAGTACCAAATGACGTCATTACACGCGCCGAAGTTCTTGAGGATTTTCTCTTTCAGCTTAAAATAAAATATAAATATCTAATTGTATCTTTAATGTATAAAATGTATAGTGCGTGAAGTGAATGCGAATATTTTTTTTCGCTCTTTCGACCATGGCAGTTTTTCCTATTTTCTATGGGAAAATTAGAAATGCGTAGAAAAAACATAAGACAGAATGTCTTGACTATTGTGTTTTGTAAACCTCACACTCTGTCCTAGGAATTATAGGAAGTTTCTTTTGGTATAAGTGCAATTATTTAATCATTCATTTTATATTTCAATAAACATAGTAACTTCAGAGTTGAATATTCACAATAGTAATTCTTGCAACAGTGACTCTATATCGTGGCTTGCTATTGTCGTATTGTAAAAATAAATATTATACTGTCAAATTTTATAACTGTAAGTTTCTCCGTGTGAAAGTACTCTAAGATTTTTATCGGTAGGGGAAGTCCAGCGTAAATTTCAGACTTCGCTTTTACTGTGTATGTCCATGACATAATCTAAGAATAATATTAGTAATATATTTTGTTGGTCGAGGTCAAATAAAATAATTACGTCCATGGGGTGGGTTAAAATTGTTATATCTGGTTATATAACGAATGTTACTGTTCAGTGACGTACTTGTTCTATAACAAGAAGTTAACAATGTTGAATAATTTTTTTACCGAATGAAGTTGTACTATTTCTATAAAATAGTTGTAAAGATTCTAAAGGAATCTGTTATATCATCAGAGGTGGTACTTTACCAACCGTAGACAACCCTCCAAACCATGAAGGCAGAAAATCTACACAATATTGATCAAGTTAAGAATCTTCAATAACAGAAAATGCTTCACGGTTGTCTACGGTTGGTAAAGTACCATCTCTGATGATATAACAGATTCCTTTAAAATAATTACTTGTACTATTAACACCTAGCTAAAAATTAGCGTTATTTTCTTAAATTAAGAGTTCTTATTCTCATCCCTCTAATAGCTTAATTGGAAAAGCACCTGACCGGAAATCAGAAGTTTTGTGGTTTGTTTCCCAATGGAGTGAAGAAAGAGTATGATCTTTTTTTCAAGAAATAATTTTAATTGTAAAAAATCTGTAGCAGTAAACTGTAAGTGTTATAGAAGAATGTACCAGATGTTCTGTGACTTGTTTACACGCATGATCTACAACAATTTTGTTACACATTTACGTAAGCGAAATTAAACCACGTTACTGTATGGTTTTGTAAGCTGTGCATAATGGACATTAGTAACAGCTATTTAATATTAATATAATATATATGAATTCTCCTATATTGTTACCTAATAATTCTAAAATGGTCTGAAAATGTGTCTAGGAAATAAATGGTATATTATCGAAATTTTTATATAGAATTAGTATCGAATATGAGTATATCTTTTTATGAAACATTCTTAAAATTATTAATAATCTTTAAATTCCTATAATATCCATTGGTATTTAACAGACTGATTTTCATTATTTGGTTTTTATAAGCACAAGAAAGTGCGCATCCTATAACAAAACAAAAAAACATTTTTGTTATTAAACATTTTATTTCAACTTGTGTCGTTTTTCCATAAATTTAATTTATTTATTTTCGACGCTATTTTTTACGAGTTCACTCAAAAATATGCATCCTTACGTAAAACTATTCTCAGAAAATTTGTAGATATAATTTAGGCGAAAAATGCGGTTAAATAAAATGTTATTGTAGTTTGTATTGTTTTCCCGAGAAGAGTTAACTTTTTTTATTTTTAATGTATTTCTATAAAAAGAGCTTATAACAAATGTGTAAATCTTTTTTGATTTAAGAACTTTTGTCAATAAATTTTGTTTCGTGCCTTGCGACGTTTGCAAAAAATTTAATTTCTTTATTTTTAATTTTCTCTAGAGCGAAATTATCTTTGCCTAAAGCTTGTGGCACATAAGCTTTATAGCCGTAGGTTTAGGTTGGTTTGAATCCAATTGTGTAATTAAAATAATAAATCAAGCGCAGTTATAATATATAAAATAATTTTTTTTGCAAATTTATTATTATATTACAGTTCTGTAGGTGGCACATAACAC
>NC_046661.1:115704449-115712004 GCF_010883055.1 Belonocnema kinseyi | reverse complement strand
CAGAGTTGCAGATCAGACTGTGTTATTTTGCGTCAGAGGTGAGTCATCTATGACTCGCCAGTTATGTAACATGTTACAATCTGTTATTTAACAGTTGCGAATTTATTATTATATATTCTGAGTTGAGACCATCACAGCTCATGACGCTTGGGTGATACCGATACGTCCCCTTATAAGCCTTAAGCGTGGCCCTAAAGCCTCTGAGTGTCACATGTTTCCCCGCAATCGCAGGGCAGTGACAGAGGATATGAGTGGAAGTCTCATTGTCTTTTCCGCACAGACGACAGAGGGGGCTTTCCTCAAGCCCTATCTTATGTTTGTGGTACCGGAGGTTTCCATGCCCTATAAACATTTCTGTTAGGATTTTAACTTCCTTCCTCCCGAGCTTAGGAATTTCTTTCGCTCGATGAGGGTTTAACTTTGAGCCCAAGAGTGTTTTAGCCTAATTATGCTCTTGAATACGCCCATTTTGCTTCATACCTCTTGAACCATACCGTCACCACGTCCATTTCCAAAAATTATATATTAAAACGAAATATCTCGTCCCAAATTTGGGATAAGCAGTCAAATAGTCAGTATTTGTTTGATCCAATCAAAATTTGTTTAAGTTAATCAGTGGTCTTTTTGATTTATATATCCATAAATTTCAATACCTCAACTAGACGAAATATAATGATTTAATAATTACATATCTTACCCCAGTGATGAGGCTTTCAACCAGAATAACAAGTTCGTTTCCAACAATATCTAATAGCGATTTCATACGTTCCTCACTATAAACTTGACCCTTTAGTTTCCAAAGATCATCCACGAATCCAGAAGCCACTTCGAGAGTTTCATCCAGACCAGCAAGACCTTCTCTAAAATTTTAATATCAATATTTAAGATTTTGCTCTTTATGATCCATCTGTATAAATACAATCTCAAATGACTGTACTGATGAAACTGTATTACTAACTTGGAAACAGCGGCAGTTTCAAGTTCTACCCTAATTTTCTTCAAAAAGCTAGTAGCTTGTTGATAAAGCTTCCTTTCGTCGCTTTTTTTCACATCCTTTGATTTTCGGTGCCAAAATAATTCCTCTTCTTCGATTGATGTTGAGGGCCTTGGACCCAAAATATCCTCCTCTAATCTTTTTAGGGAGGATGCATCCACTCCTGAAGATTTAAGAGTTGGGGCCCAAACTTGACGAAGGGCTTCAATAAGTGATGAGCCCCCATTTTTACCTGTTGATGAAACTTGGACCAGTTCATGGAAATTTTCCTCTGTGACTGCAGATTCCTTTATCTGTTTATTAAAAATAATAAGTTAAAAAAGAAAGTATTATTATTGAAAAATAAAGGGTGTAGGATTCATAATAATAAATAATATTCTACCAAAAAAATAAATTTAATCAAGAAGAACCTTATGCGAATTGAGAAAGATTTTTTCTTTTTAACACATTAGAACATTCAAACTACCTGAGAAACTATTTTAAATATTATAAATATTTTATGGTTGTGCTTTTCGCTAGAAAAAAGTATGTTTTAAACAGAATTTTAAGCAATCATAATGTTTCAAAAAATCAAAAAAACTATTATTTCTTGGTTATGTTATTTTTTTTAATTCTTGTCATAAGGAAAAGGTATTAGTTTGGTGTCAAAACTGTATATTGCAGATTTCCTTAAATCTCGATAAAGTTTCGAGACCCGCTGAATCCGAAAACCCCGGTTTACGATATCGTCTGTCAGTCGTCGTTGTCGTTTACGGTTTCGTCGACGTTGTCATCAGATAAGTTTTGAAAGACTAATCGCAGTGAATTGCAATTCACAGTTTAAGAGACCAAAAAGAAAGATGGAGTTTGTCAACCAGCTATTTTAGATACAAATTCAAAAAGTTAGGGCATTTTCAAAATTTTGGGGAACATTTTTTTCAGAATTTAGAAATTCTATGTACGGCTATTCCCAGCACTCTGAAACTCGAACTCGAAAATTGAGAACATATTTTTAAGATTAAGATAAAATGAAAATAGGTGTATAAAATAATAGTAAAGATCCAATTAAATCTAATTACTCTAATTCTCTCTGCATCACTGGGTAGATGTGCAAAAAACGACGTGTGAGCTCGAGACATTTCGGGACGTCACAGACCACATAATGGAATTTTTTATTATTTCTTGTGCAATCAAAATTTGAATTTTCGATTTTCCAAGAAAATCCAAAAAAATTGTTACGATGATTTTGCAGGGCTTTCAAAAATCAATGTTTTTCTTCTCTCGACTTTTTTCTATATCGTGCGTTGTTTAGTTTAAAATTCTGATTTTCGGTTGACTTAAAAACTTTTTAAAATGTTTTCTTTTAGAACCTAAAAAAAGTGTGGCAAAGATCAATGTAATCTGTTCATTTTTTCGAGAGTTATCGTGTTTACGGACGGCCGGCCGAACGAACAGACAGACAGATAGACGCCATCGTAACGACTTGATTTTTCGATTCATCAGGTCTCGAAACGTTGAGATCCGTTGAAAAACAGTGATGTCAAATTTTGGACAATTCTAATACTTTATCAATCATAAATTATGAGAATGTAGAAATTATCATTAAACATTTTACTGCAACTTGTGTCGTTTTTTATAAATTTAATTTGTTTATATTCAATGCAGATGTAATTTAGGCAAAAAATGTTGTTGAACAAAATGTTATTGTGTCTTGCGTCCTCTTTCCAAAAGGTTTATTTTTTACTTTTTATATATTTTTATAACCAGAGTTTATAACAAACTTTTAGATATTTTAGGTTGAACAGCTTTCAAAGTCTTTTCATTTTGTTCGTCGCTTGTGTCGTTTTTTCAAAAATTCATTTATTTTTATTTTTAATCTTCTTTTTAACGATTGAAAGAAAATCTACTCGTCCTATTTAAAAATGAATAATAAAAAATTTATAAATCTTTTCGGAGTGAAAAACTTTAGTCTGTTAATTTCAGTTCGAACCTCGTGTCCTTTTTCGAAAAATTAAATTTTTTAGTTTTGAGTGATATTTTTTACTATTAAAACAAAAACTACGTGTCCTATCAAATATTATGCAATATTTATCAAAGAATATTATTAATTTTTTTTTCTATTGACTTTTTTTCATATTGTGCGTTTTGCGGTTTAAAATGTTCATTTTGGTTTGTTTTTTGGATTTTGGAAATGCTATAACTTTGATCATTTTCTTTTTCACAAAAAAATCATAAGGATAAATTGTTCGAGTTTCCGAGTATAATGAATATCCGTACATAGAATTTCTAAATTTTGAAAAAAATAGTATGAAATATTTTTAAAATGTGCTCACTTTTTGGATTTTTTTTCAAAATAGTTGGATAACGAACTTGTTCTTTTTTTTTAGGCCTTACGAAAATAGGCCAAAGCAGAATCCAATCTGAGCAATCTTTCCAAAATTATCGTGTTTACAGACTGCAGACTACAGACTACAAATTACAGACTACACCTACAGACGTACAGACACCTTCGTAAGAATCGTTTTTTCGTACTCAGGGGGTCTTGAAATGTGGAGATTTAATTAAAACCGACAACCTGAAATTTTAGATAAGACCAATGCCTTCCCATTAGGATGAGAATGTAAAAAAAAACGCAAATAAACATTTTAAGGCAAAAAAAGTACGATATAAAAAAAGTCTACAAAAGAAAAACGATACTTTTTTAAAGCCTTACAGGATTATCATTAAAACATTTTTTGAATTTTCTTGAAAAAATCGATCATTTCATTTTGCGGTAATACTATAAAATGTACGAAAGAGATGAATCCATAAAAATTGTGCAACCGAAAATATCTACAAAGCTGCTATTAATAAATTTCTTAAATGATACGTACTTTTTGTTTTATTCGTAAAAAGCATTATTAAAAATAAAAAACTAGATTTTTGGACAAAATACAGAAGCTAGGAAAAAAATTAATTAAGAAAAGTTGCTCATCCGAAAAGAGCTACAAATTTACAAAAACTAATTTTTTGATAGGAAGCGTAGTTTTTGTTTCATTCTTGAAAAATGACACTAAAAATAAAAATATTGATTAAAAATAAAAAATGAACTTTTTGAAAACAAGACAAGGAACAAAAAAACCTGAAAAGATCAAAATTGTTCAACCAAAAACATATAGAAATTTTGTTATAAACTCCTGTTATAAACATATATTAAAAATGAAAAATTTATCTTTTTGGAAAAGGTAAACAAACTACATTAAGATTTTATTTAACTAAAATTCTCCCCTAAATTATATCTGGAAATTTGTTCAAAGTCGCTTTACCGTAGGATGCGTATTTTTATTTTAAATCGTAAAAAATAACATTGAAAATAAACAAACTCAATTTATGGAAAAATGACACAAGTTACAATAAAATGTTTAATAATAAAATTGTCTTTTTTACATTTCTCAGGGTAGCTGAGAATAAAATTTAATGCAAAATGAGCCACAAATATTAATTATGATAAATGAAGTTTATATTTTTTTTTGCAATATCTCAATAAGCAATTCCAAGCTGAGGTACACAAATACATGTAATAGATATTTTATATAAAACTGTTGAAAATAATGTAAAAAACTTCAAGTTTTGAACGATAAACCGAAGGAGCTTTGAAAAAAGATCATTCACAATCACCGAGCCAGTAGCGCGAGGTAAATAAATTATTGCAGCGGGCAGATTTCATTCGTTGGATGAGCATCTTGAAATAAGAATCATCAAGATTTTCAAATTTAAAAAATTTTCGTTTATTTTAGAATTCAATGCCGTAAATGGGCACTATCAGTCACAAAGTATTCGGTTTCAAAGATTAAACATATTTTAAAAAGTAATGTTTTTCCGTCATGTTACAGTTTTTTTGCCGTTTAGTGTATTTTTGAACAAAAAAGATCAGATTTTGAAGCTTTAGAAATTAGTAACCATTTTAGGTTAGAGAAGACTGGGGCTAAGTTTGGCACTTTTTTTTTAAAGTCGTTTTTTGATTAAAATTTTTGCTTCTTTGATAACGTATTATGTTTGGTTGAACACTTTTTATGTCGTAACATGTACCATGTCATGCAAAATTCCACGAAACTCTGTCGATAATGTTAGGGTATTAGGACTTGCACCAATAATTTGTATTTTAAAACAAAAATTATTACAATTTTAACAAGATATAGAACCTTTTAACAATTTCGAATAATGATAGTGTTTTTTAAAAAATATTATACTTTTGAGTTAAGAAAATAATTAGATTTTTTTCAAACAGTGTTAGCTTATACCCAGGTGGAAATGTCGGTAGTGTGCTGGGGTTCACCACCGGCGCAGTACTGGCCCCGTACTGCGCATAAGTTCAGACAGCCGGTGGTTCGCCCAGTACTAGCAGAACGTTGGCTGCACGACCGCACAGTGGTCTGGAATAGGAATTTACTGTTCATAATCACCCACAGGTCGTATTTCCTAATCGATTTAAAAGTTTTTTTTCTATAAACAAATTATTTATAAACGAGTTTTTCTCATAGCTGAATTGATTTTTCTGAACAAAAGTGATTCACAATTGTCTTTAAAGCCATTTATATACTTTAAGCTTTATCAAACATAAACAATATAGATTGTTTATAAAAATTTAGTTAAACAAGTCTCCTAATCGGCCGTTTCCTCGTAGAAAAAAATTTTTTTTCTTTAACAATTATTAGAGTGACATTTATTGCGGTGACTAACCAACGAAATCAAATAAAGAATAATTTATATGATTGTTATAGACAATTTTTTCAACAAAACTATGATTTATTTCTTTTACATGCAAAAAGGATGGTTTTCCACTCAAACTATCCGACAATAAACTAACAGTGATTCCAACATTGCATATGGGACATTTAACAATAATTTGCGTAATTGTTAATAACAAATTCTGTAGCAAACTGTCCATAGCAAGAACACTGTACTTGTGTTTTTAGAAGTCACCTATCTTTCGTTTGTTTTATGCAACTTCCTGAAAAATAAATAAGGAGCAAGAGAAAATAAGGTGCAATAACGCTGTCCGTGCGTATTCAGAAGTCACTTATCTTTCATTTGTTTTGTACGTAACTTCATGAAAAACAAATGAAGAACAAGTGACTCTCAACTAAAAAGTACGGTTCCAACTCGATAAACTAATAGAATAATTCGAATCTAAAAATAATTCGAGTTCTGAATCGTAATTTATTTATTTTAAGTTTTTTATAATAATCTCATTATTATTATAAGTATCATTTTTTTCATTGATTCAATAACACAAATAAGATTATCACAAAAATGATTGAAGAAAAAATAACTTCTTTCTACGACCATCCGCAGATTGTCACGCATTGTTTTTAAATTGTTATTAACAATTGTGCAAATTATTATTTAATGTCCCATATCCAATTTTGGAATCAATGTTAGTTTATTGTCGGATAATTTCAGTGGAAAATCGTCCTTTTTGCATGTAAAAAAAATAAATCATGCTTTTTTAAAAAAATGGCTTATAACAATCATATAAATTATTCTTTATTCAATTTCGTTGGTTAGTCACCGCAATAAATGTCACTCTAATAATTATTGAAGAAAAAAACATTTTTTTTTACGAGGAAACGGCCGATTAGGAGACTTGTTTAACTAAATTGTTATAAACAATCTATATTGTTTATGTTTGATAAGGCTTAAAGTATATAAATGGCTTTAAAGACAATTGTGAATCACTTTTGTTCAGAAAAATCAATTCAGCTATGAGAAAAACTCGTTTATAAAGAATTTGTTTATAGAAATTTTTATAAAAACAATAGTTGTTAACTCATGCTAATTTTTTTGTTACAAATTATGAGTCTCATGAAAAATATTAGTAACTAGCGTGAAATAAACGATTTTTTCTATGATAAAAAAACACTGATAAGAATTTGTTTATAAAAATGTTTATAATAATTAAGTTAAATATTATTAAAATTAATTATATTCTATGAATGCATGTACAATAATTCCGGCTGATAGTGAGTTTCTATCTGTATTTTTTCTTGAGATAAAAATTCACAAAGCCAAGATGGTCAATTTCGTCACTATAATTGTTTATATATTGTTGCTCTGTAACAAAAATTTTAAAAAAAGCAAACCAGAATTCTCTTAAAAATTAATTGCTGAGCATTTCTAAAAAAAAAAAACTTTTAAATCGGTTAAGAAACACGACCTGTGGGCGATTATGAACAGTAAATTCCTATTCCAGACCACTGTGGACCGGGGCGCTACTATGCCAGTAGTATAAAAATAGACTTGAAAAAAGCACGTCTATAAATGTTGCCAGGTTGTTTTAAAATGTCGAGAAATTGACTATACAATTAAGGTGAAAACGTTTTTTTTCTATTACTTTTTTTAAGGAAAATATTATAAGTTCCACATTCATGAAAAATTTTAAATGCTCATTAAATGTTATTGTCAGAACTGTCAAAATGGTCTAAAACGGAAGAAAATATTACACGAAGAAAAATGGTTGTTTTAACTTTTCTGAACTGTAGCTTAGAGACCGTCCATAAAAGACGTCCGCAGCTAAAATGGGGGGGGGGGGGGGGGGGGGGG
>NC_046661.1:115689981-115704349 GCF_010883055.1 Belonocnema kinseyi | reverse complement strand
AAAAATTAAATAAACAAAAAAATAAAAAATCTACTCTCACCATTTTCTGAAAAATTTAGTTCTGAATTTTTCAAAAAAAAATTCTAAAATCGGTGCATAATTACGTTCTAAATGTAATTTTGAACCTCGTTTTCCAATTCACCCCACTGTGGGCCGGTGGTGTATTTCTACCTTTGATATCTTCGTTATCACTTGGTGCCTGACCAGTACCTGCCCAGTACTAATCTGCAGTAGTGGGTCAGTACTAACAGAGGGTACCGCACCAGTAACAAATGTAAGGACTAGCCCAGTACTGGCTAAATACTGCAAGTCAGTAAAGAACATTGTTATCATTAGGGGTTTTACCGGTATAAAGCCAGTAGTCTTGCCATTATTCTCACAGTACCGCGCTTGTACCGAACTCCGACCGGCGGTACTGGCGTGGTAATGTTCCGGTGGTAAATTTCCCTCTGGATATTAACGTTGCTAATCAAAAATAATTTTTTTATTAACAAAAGGCATACTAATTCAAATAAGATGTAGAATTTCGTAACAATTTGGGATTATAATAGCATTTTTCGCCGGAAAGTGGCGTTTTTAATTTTTTTAAATCAGAAATATTCATCATTTTAGGTTTCTCTAGCGTTTTACACCAAAAACTAATATTTTGAAATAAAAATCATTATAATTTGAACAAGTTTAAACATCTTCTAAACATTTTGGATTATAGCAGTGTATTCTTATCAAAAATTGGACTATAAAACAAACATTTTAGAAAAGATTTATGACTTTTGACGAGTTTAAATTATGCTGATAATTTACACCAAAAATCGGTATTAAAAAATATATTATTATAGTTCGAAGAAGATTTACATTTTTTGAACAATTTTAGGATGTATTACAGTTTTTCATAGTAAATTGGATATTTTAAACAAAAATAATTTGATTTTGAAGAAGATTGACAATTAGGAACAATTTTTTGTTACTTTATGTTTAACTCGATGTTAGCTTTTTAAAAAGATGCGCAACTTTTAAAAATAGTAAATTTTTTTTTAGTTTTACGCCAAAAATAAGTATTTTAAGACAAAAATCATTATGTTTTCAACAAGAGTTGCAATTTTTTAAAATTTCAGGTCACCAATCATAACTTAATAGGTTTTTTCCCAAATTTTTGGCAGCTTTAATGAAAATTATTAGTTTTCAAAGAATGTTTGCAATTTTTTAAAAGCTTTATGTGATACTACTATGTTAAACCTTAAATTGATATTTTTAAACAAAAAATTATTAGATTCATATTTAAATATTTTTATGAAAAATAATAAAATTTAAGAGCTTGAGAAATTTTGGATTGTGTTAGTTTCTTCGCCGAACATTATCATTTTTATTTAAAAAATACCAGATTTCAAAGAAGACAAATAATTTTCAAAAAATTTTAGTCTACGTTGCTGTCAACATTCTTAAGCCAAAGTCACTAAATTTAAACAAGAAAAATTAGGTTTATAAGAAGGTTTACAATTCGAAACAATTTTTTGTTATATGTTATGAATATGTTTTTTTCCTAAAATTGTTATTGCGAACAAATACTCATGTATTCTCAAACAATTATTCACACATTTAAACAATAATAGGTTATGTTAATATTTTTTGTCTGAAATTGGTATTTTTTATGGAAAAAACCAATGGTTTGATTGTATATATATTGTACAAAAATATTATAATATATATTAATGCTGAAGTAAATCAATTAATTCTCACCAATTATCAGAGATATTAAGTGTTTGTTTTCTGGCAATAATCAATAGAGAATATTTAGGTTATATAATTAAAGCTAATTTTTTTTTTAATTTTCTTTAAATTGGAAATGGTGTCAGACATATTTACCTTGAAAAATACTAGAGTGTTTTTTCCAACTGGTAGCTCATTCGTTAATTTGAGAGAAATTTCATCGAAGTTTTCAGAAATTGGATGTGCACACAAAGTCCTGCAACTTGATTGATCCAAAAACTTTTCGAGGACAGAAACATGTTCTGTTTTTGATTCATCCTGATTGGGGATTCCAAAAAAATTACCAGCGGTGGCCACAATCAGCGTCCTCCATCTGTCCGCAAGGACCATTTTTTCCATTAAAAAAATTATTACAAAATTATTATCATTTGTTGTTTTTGCACGTGTCGTTCAGTAGGACACGTGTGTGGAAATTGCTGTGACGCTCAAAACACTGAACACCTCGACCTCGTGTAATCGAAGCGACAGTGACGGCAGTCATCTCCATGACAACACATTGAAAACAAAACTCGCGCAGGTTTTCTATACACCTAGAATCTAGAATTACTGTGAAACGTCTACAAATACTTCTTCATAAAATTAACTAAATTAAAACGAAACTTTTGTTGAATCAGTATTAGGTTTTATCAACGTACAATTTTGTAACATATAATTTCTTTAGGCCTTTTTGGTTTGAAATTTCAACAACTTGATTGAAATGTTTTTTTGTTTGCAAATTCATTTCTTCTTGAAATTTTTTGAGCCATTTTTTTTTAAAATGTAACTCTCTTGAAAATCAACTTTTTTGTTGAAAATTCCCATTTTCGGGTTAAAAATTCAAATGTTTTCTAGAAAATCCCTTTGTTTGCGTTAAAAAATTAAACTATTTTGTAGAAAGTTTGTATTTTTGAATCAAAAATTTAACAAAAAGATAGAAAATTCAACAATTTGGTAGAAAAAACAATAATTAGGTATAAAATTTTTTACTATTTTGTCGAAAGTTGAGCTACGTTGTTAGAAAATTTATTTAGTCAATAATTAATTTCTTTGGATCAAAGTTTTAGTTGAGGAATGAAGTATTTCGCTGCAAACTAGTTTTTTGTTTGTTAAATTCTATTGTTTTTAACTTAAAAATTAAATATTTATTATTGAAATGTCAAATGTTATATTTATGGTTGAAATTTAATATTTTCAGGATAAAAATTCAACTCCTTGGTTGTTCTTTTTGGTTTAATTGAGCCGCCGTGTGCAAGAACCAGCCCGACGCTCGAACATGCGTAAAGGTATTGTCGGCGTGTCTCAAAAGTAGAGAATTTTCAAAAAAATCAATTTATAAAAAAATGTAGAATTGTAGAGAGTAAGGAAAAAACATTTTTTCCTATAACAATTTATTGTTGTTGTGAAACGTTCATTTTTAATAATAAAAATGAAATTTCGAATAAAAGTTTTTCTCTGACTCAATTAAGTTTTAAAACTTAAATCGTTCTAACTCGGCTAAATATTATTGAAATGAGTTCAAATTTATAGGACTTATTTAAAATACTAAAGCGATGCCTAAAAATTCAGGGAAAAGTTAAAAATCGCTTATTGTTTAATAATATTTAATTGCAAAATGAGGCAAGTCGATAATTGTGTTTTCTTGCTTTCGCCGGGAAAAAGTATCTAGTTAATTTCGAGTTGCAAACAACTTCTTCGGAGGAATTTGTTCAAAAATGTTAAATGAAGTTTTTTAGAAAATCTCATGTTGATTCGTTGGGAATTGACTGAGATATTCATATTTGGAGAAAGTACTTGACGTCTGCCCGCGCGAGAAGGACTGCCTGACAGAGCTGTCCTCGTGACGCGGGCAGACGGCGAGTACTTTTTTCAAATATAAATATCACAGTCAATTTCTAACGACTTAAAATGAGATTTTCTAAAAAAATTCATTGAATATTTTTGAACGAATCACTTACTGGAAGTTGTTTGAAACCCGAAGTTACCTAGATAATTTTTACCGGCGAAACCAAGAAAACACAATTATCGACTTACCTCATTTTGCAATTAAATTTTATGAAAAAATAACCGATTTTTAACTTTCACGAATTCTTAGACATCGCTATAGTAATTATAATAAGTCCTATAAATATGAACTCATTTTAATAATATTTAGCTGAGCTAGAACTATTTAAGATTTCAAACTTAATTAAATCAGAGAGAAACTTTTATTCGATATTTCGCTTTTATTATTAAAAATAAACGTTAAAAAAATTCCAATAGGAAAACGTTTTATTCCATTATTATCTACAATTTTAGATTTTTTTAAAATTGATTTTTCGATTTTGAACATTTTCCACTTCTGAAATGCGCGGATAATACTTTTACGCGTGTTCGACGGTCGGACTGGTTCTTGCACCCGGCGGCTCAATTGTTTAATTACTTGTTGAAATATGTATGTGAAAAAAAATCATCTTCTTGGTAGAGAATTAATCTTCTAGGTTGAAAATTCAACTATGTGGTAAGAAATTTATGGTTTATAGTAGAAAATTTCTGTTTCGTGGCAAAAAATCAGCCTTCTTAATTTGTTTTTACGTATTTCTAGGGGCTTAGGAGATCCTTCTAGAAAGTTAGTTTCAAATTTTTCGAAGAAAATTTTTAGGGGTTATGCTAGCTCAGACCCACAGATTCTGAATGTTTTAATTAAAAGGCTGCGTCTAGTCGTCCCAAAATTCGGGATAAATAGCATCTTTTTCATCTTGGGCTAGTCATCCCGAAATTCGGGACGACTAGCCAATTTTTACCATTTGGCTAGTCGTCCCGAAAATGATTTATTGTATGAAATTTGTCCTTTTAACTTAACGAAAATTACCAAAATTGTGAAAAAATGCTAATAGTGCAATTACGGTATATAAAATAAAGTGATCTTCAGTCCTCGAGCCTAGCACTATTTTTCAAGCCTTATCATCTTTAAAACATAATTTTAATATGATAGAAAACACTAATCCCTGTTAATCAATTTATACAGTTACTATCATGGAATAATCTACGTTCCTGTCGCCACATGTCACTTCATTTTAGTCGATATTTTTATCAGCTGTTCTACCTCCACCAACATTTAGATAATTAGGTTATGTTCAGCGGAATCTACGAGTATTAAGGGGGCGACCTATGTAACACCTCAAACATAAGGGTATATTTTGAGATTTTTTTGGGATGAAGAATATAAAGAATCTATCTAAAACTTTCATGGTTCACTAAGGCTCTTTTGAACTAAAAAATAATTTTTTTCAGCTATAAATATGCATACAATTTTTAATTATAAGTGCAGATGCTGAACATGTTCAGCCGGGAGATGTAAAATTGCCCGCACTCCAGTTTCTCACAGATTCGTCTGAAACGAAAAAACAAAAAAGTTTCTTGAAGTTTATATTTATAGTTTCTACTTATAAAAAATATATATATATTTTGATAAAATAGCATCCGTTAAAAACAATTTGATTTTTACCCAAAAATTTGCATGAAATTGTTTAACAAAAAAATTTTCTAGTTCAGAGAGGTTTACACAGAAGACAATTATTTCAACTATATGTGTATACAAGGAGAACTGAATCGGTCAAATACTTTTTGAGTTACCTCAACATGTCCTTAAAGTAAACAATTATTATTTTGATTCAAGTTTCTTTATGAATAAATAGTTTTTCGAAAATTCTAAATTGAAATAAAAATAAAAATAAATTTGCGATGAAAGAAATTATAGGATAAATTTTCGAAAAGAGAGTATTAGAAAACTAGCTGGAAAAAAAGAAATGTTTTGATGGAATAAACCGTCATCCTACTCACCTCATTCTCTTTTTGAGTTTTCCCCCACTAACTCCAGTGTTATTTTCATGAAACCCTTAAGAAATTTGTAAGGAGAAAGAGTGTGACTTAAATTATTTATGTGTCTAGTCAGAAGGACGCCCCACCCCTCCGCGCGGGACACTGAAAAGAGTTACGGTTGTGACTTTCATTATGTCTGTGACCAATCATCCACCTTCTCCAAGACATTGGTGAGGGGTAGGACTGACAACTAAATTATATAAAACCAGTCACAATGGTACCTTTTTGCCCACGTTTCCCCACGAAACATTGGCAATGGGTAAAAATGTGACTTGAATTATTACTGTAACCAGTCACAGAGGTGCCTTCCAGCATACGATCAGGCGCTGAAAAAGAGGTAAGAGCGTAATTTGATATATTTTTGTCACTAGTCACAGGGGTGTCTCCCTCCCCCACGAAGCATTGAAAAAGAGTATGTATGTAACCTAAATAACTACTTTGACTACTCATAGGGGTGCCTTTCCGCCCCATGAGATGTTGTTAAAAGGGACAGGGTGTGAACTCACATTATTTCTGTGATCAGTCACAGGGGTGCCTTCCCTCTCCCATCATGCGTTGAAAAAGGGGTAGGGTGTGACCTTCAATTATTTCTGTGGTCAGTCACAGGGGTGAATTCCCGCCCCTACGAGGCGCTGGAAAAGAGACAGGGGTGAGACTTTCATTATTTGCGTGACCAGTCACAGTGATGCTTTCCCACCCCCGCGAGGCGTTGGAAAAGGTCCAGGGGTGTTCTCTTACATTATTTCTGTGACCAGTCACAGGGGTGCCTTCCCGTCCGCACGAGGCATTGGAAAAGGGCTAAGGGTGTAATCTTACATTATATCTGTGACCAGTTACAGGGGTGCCTTCCCGCTCCCACAAGGCGTTGGAAAAGGGCCAAAGGTGTGATCTCATATGATTTCTATGACCAGTCACAAGCGTGCCTTCCCGCCCCCACGAGGTGTTGGAAAAGACACAGGGGTGTGATCTTACATTATCTTTCTGACCAGTCACAGGGGTGCCTTCGCACCCCCACGAGGTGTTGGGAAAGGGGTAGGGGTGAGATATTACATTATTTCTGTGACCAGTCGCAGGGTGCCTTCCCACCCCCGCGAGGTGTTGGAAAAGGGCCAAGGGTGCGATCTTATATTATTTCTGTCACCAGTGACAGGGGTGCGTTGCCGCCCCTCATAGGCCGTTGGAAAAGTCGTAGGGGATGTGACCTTAAATTATTTCTGTGATCAGACACAAGGCCGCCTTTCCCCTAATGAGATATTGGAAAAGTTCATGGGTGTGACTTAAATTATTTCTAATAGAAAGTCCTATTTAAAGAAATTCTAAACTTTCTAACAAGATATTCCTTATTTTCACAACAACAAAAAAATCGGTTTTACGGAAAAATGTTTATCACATGAACAGAGTATTTTTTTAAGGGTCTTTAACTTTTACCTGAAGACTTTTGATGAATTTGTATTAATAACTGAAATGAATAAAAATATAAATTTTTTATAGTCTTATCAAGCTTCAAATGATAAAAGTAATATTTAATTCATAAGAGTCTAATGTAATCGTCCAAATTTAGAATCTCTGGTTTTTAACGGATCTTTACGTTTCGGTACTCACAGAATCCGAAAATCATATAATTTTATCGGTGTCTGTATGTCTGTATGTATGGTTACCTGAATGTTGTAGCCACGCTAACTTTTGAAGGATTTTTCCAATCAAGTCAGCCTTTAATACACTTCTTAAGGTTTCCAAAATTAAGGTTAAGCTCATTAATCGGATATTTCCAACCAAAATTAAAAAATTTAGACCATTTTCAAAATTTGGAAATTTTTTTTTTAAATTTAGACATTGTTGTCAAAGTTTCTTACAGATGGGTAGAAGACATGCAATTTATCCAAATAAAATTTTTATTTTCGATGAAAATTAGAAAAGTTATATACTTTTGAAAATCTTGAAAATGTTCAGAAATATAGAAAAAAATATTCTTCTAAAAGATTACAAAATCTCATTAAAATTCATAACTAGATACCAAATATATTTAGAAACTATTATAGTTAAATTTGTCAATTCGACAAAAATTAAAAAGCTTGAGCTCTTTCGAAATTTGAATACAATTTTTTTAATGAGTTTTAGAAATTGTTGTCAAATTTTCTGGTACGCGTTAAAAAGACTTTAGATTATCCTAATGATATTTTTAAATTCGATTAAACTTCAAAAAGTGATATGCTAGATATAAAATATATTTTTTCGAAACTATTATCATGAAATTTCTTAATTAGGCAAAAGTTTCAAAAGTTGTATCATTTTCAAAAATATGCAATTTCGGTTTTTTAAGAGACCCATAAATTTAAAGCGTTGTTTTTAGTAGATTTTAACTAGATTTACTAATTGTCTTGATGAAGCTTTTCAATACGACACAAGTTATCGAGCACGAAGCGCGAGTTTCGTAATGACAATGTAATCGTCAAAGCCGTAGGTGCTTTGAAAACCTTCTTTAAAGATAAATCAAAAAAATTTCAGTTACATTTTCTAGGGACAACTAAAAGTTGTGATCATCTTTGGCTGACTCAAAAGGAGTAAAATTTAAAAAATATATAATTTTTAGAACGATTAGCCAAATGGTGAAAATAGGCTAGTCATCCCAAATTTCAGGACGACTAGCCGAATGGTGAGAATGGGTTCGTCATCCTAAATTTCGGGACGACGAAACACTTCGTAATTAAAAATGACTTATTCTATCTCTGCTTATACAAGGCTGTAGCAATTACAAATAATAAAAGTGTTTCATTAATAATGAAGTGAGACTTGTGGACTGAGAAGTAAACGTAAATTTTCTTCTGTTCCAATAACAGTATGGAATGGCTGCTGAGTGACAAATTATTCAGAAATAATGTGTTACTTACTAAAATTATTGATAAATAATTAATATTAAATTATTAATAAGTATTTATTGTTTCAATTATTACTGCCGACACTGTCAGTAATAAACATACAAAATCACCAAATATTTCTTTGGTAAAGAATAATCAATCGAAAGTGTAATAAACATGCCAGGCCGATCTGTCATTATTTTGAGGTTATGTTCTGATTCACCTTTTTACCGAAATTGCTGTAAGTAATTGTAGGTAATGTCATTTTAAAATTTGCGCATGTAATTTTTTATTCACTTTATTCAATAGATATCCTGTCTATTCATAACATACTTTTTATGTCGCAAATAAGCTTTAAACACAATTCACTCTTAGCCCACTAAAAGCGCACAATATTATTACCATTGTATAGTATTTGTCACTCAGCAGCCATTTCATAATGTTATTGGCACAAAAGCATATTGACGTTTACTTCTCAGTCCACAAGTCTCACTTCATTATTAGTGAAACACTTTTATTATTTGTAATTACTACATAAAATCGCCTATATTTTTTTGACACTTGTATCCATTTGATGTTTCAAACGCAACCGTGGAAACTACGATAAACTTGATACGAAGATGCACGGACTTGACCGAATGGCCGATCAGAATGCAACTTTAAAGGCGCGAAATATGAAAATGCCGCTGTACAATGGCTTCTCCTCTGCTATTGTGCAATTCGGGTATCATTCAAGTTCCTCATGTATGTAAGCCCCAGCGTGTCCACCCTGTATTAAAATATAATTATTAGAATTACATATTCAGGTATACTGATGACTAAGGTGTTTGCAAATAAAATTTTTTTAAATTATTTGTTCTAGATTCACTGAAAACCTCGAATCATGTTTTGCCATTTGTTTAACTTTCACAATGGGAGTTTTAGCCGTGATTGCATGTTTTCAAGGAGTAATGGTAAATTATTAAAAATTAGTCTAGGAAACTTAAAAAATGTCCTTAATAATAATTCCATTATTATTTTAATGAAAAAACTATTTAAAATGATTGTGTACAATACTTTTATACAGATTGCGGTGAAAATTGATCAACCTGATGTGGTCTTAAAGTTCGCGACAATCTTTTTCTCTCAAGCTATTCACCTTTTCTCTGATTGGTATTATAGCAGATATTTGATTGTTATAAGCAGAAGCTTTGCCTCGACTGTTTACGATAGCATAGTTACAGCGATTGTTCGTCAGGGCGAGCGTGACGACTCTGTACGCAAAAGCATCATACCATGCTTAATCTGATCTCATAGGCTGTGAACTTCATGCAACAGACACTAAACAATAAGGAAGTTAATCAACAGCTCTCAACAGCTATTTATCAAGTGGCGCATCGTTAGACTCGCCCTAGAGCTAAAGGTCTGTTACCAAAAGCTATCCTGCGAGTCAGGGCAAGGAACGGTATTCTGTCCCGGTTCGTGCCCTGTTAGATCAGGGATCGGAAATTTATCTCGTTTCAGAGTCGCTGGCTTAAACTGTCTCATGCCAGCTATGCCGTAGGTCTTCTATCCGTGGGCACTAATCGTCTTTATTCTTCCAAAGCTTTCTCCATATGTTCCACATTTCGAAAAGGGCAGTGGAAATTCGACTCACATTTCAGGACTACGATTGGCTGGTCGAGACTTCGGAAGTAAGAAGGTTCTGGATGTTATAATTGGAGCAAACTTCGTTCCATATCTGTTTCTTTTAAACATTTGTGAGAGACCTCCTACTACTCCTGTTGCTCACAGGACGTATTTCGGGTGGACTTTATCCGAAAAAACAATGGGAAATGCGTTTATTGAATCAAAAAGTGAGGCAGCAACAGCTGTCGGCATGCACATCTCCGTGTTGAACAATGTGACCTTCGACCTTCAAACATTCTGGGAAGATCAGGATATTCCTTCAAAAATTATCTTGACTTCGAGAGAACAAGAATGTGATAATTATTTCGTTTCAAGTCATTCGCGCAATTCTGAATGGTGATTCGTACTTCGTCTATCAATAAAGCGCAAAGTCAAACATTTAGAAATTCCTATCGTCCAGCTCTACGAATGCTTCATCGTATGGAGCGTCGCCTCGAGCGCGATTTTTCCCTCTCAGAAGCCTATACTCATTTTCTACAGGAATATCAAAACTTTGGTAACATACTTTTAGCCACTGCGTCATTAGTTCATCAGGAATTCTTTCAAACTCGATAGATACCTTGCAGCGTTATAGACTTTTTCGCATCACTGTCTATGCCGACGTGAAAAAAATGTACAGACAAATCTTGGTACACCGTGATGATCAAGATCTTCAACTAATTCTATGGAGACATTTGTCAGAAGAATTGGTTCCAATCTTTCGTCTCACTGCAGTCACATACGGATTCCTTATACTCCTTTTTTAACCCTTCGTCATCTTCAGCTACTTGCTTTGTATGAGGTTGATAAATATCCTTTAGCTGCAGCATCTATTCATCGAGAGACCTACGTGGATGGCGTCAACACCGGAGTTGATAATTTGGATGAAGTAATCTGTCTTCAGAATCAACTCCATCAACTCTTCACGGCGAGTGGCTTGCCGCTTCAAAAATGGACGTCGACCGATTCTGAATTGTTAGCGACAATACCACTTGACCTTTCAGATTCTTCCCAACTTCTTGATCTACAACCTCAGGAATCATTTTATATGTTGGGGGTGACCTGGGTTTCTGAAAGAGATATCTTTATTTTCAAGTTGGATGTGTCATCTATTTCAGATGTCATTACCAAACGCTTAGTTCTCAGCGAAATAGCGCAACTCTTTGATCCATTGAATTGGCTGAGTCTGGTAATTGTAACAGTCAACATCTTCATTCAGACTATTTGGCTTTTAAAGATCTCTTGGGAAGATCATTTGCCCGAGGATACTCGAAAGTCGTGATTAAACTAAAAAGCTAGTTTTCAAGATATTGCCAGCATTGAAGTTCCTCGTTGGATCCAATTCCATTCCTCTTCAGGGATTTATGAGCTTCACAGTTTCTTCAACGCTACGGAAAGAGTATATTCTAAGTCGAATCTACCTATTGTAAATTTCATTGTGCGGAGAATTATCTGTTTGCCTGTTTACTTCGAAAACCAAGGGTGCTACTTTGATGCAGGTGTCATTACACTGCCTGGAGTTGTGTAGAACGGTTTTTCTGGTTTAATTGATGGATCACATTCAACGCACCATCATGTTGGATGTTCCAGTTCATCTTTGGACTGACTTAACGGTAACTTTAGCATGGATTCGAAGTCATCCTACCGAGTGGAAAGCATACATAGCGAATCGAGTTTCGGAAATTCAAACCACTCTTTCATCAGCTGCGGGGCTGCCTACTTCTTCTTGTTCGTCAGGGTACTCTTCTTCACAAGACCAGGAAAAGGATATAGGGGAGCGAACCTTAAAGGTCCACATAGTAAGTGCTGTTCCAATAATGTGAGTGCTTCTATATTACATCATTGTTCCACATTGGACAAACTTTTCAGATCTACAGCATGGTTGCTACGATTTATTCAATATCCTCGTCAACCATCTGAATTCAAGCCAGTAATCCTGTCTTCTTTGGAGTTTCAATCAGTTTGTGTGGAATAAATTCGCCATGAACAGTTTCATTAGTTTCTATCCGAATTTAATGTATTAGAAACAAATACTACTATCTCATCTGTATGTAAATTGACTTTCTTGACTCCATTCCTTGATTTCACTTATTTGGATCGGCTGGGAAGTTGACTCAAGCACTCAATCCTTAGTTGACTCCCGCTACCTTAAGGCACCGATATTGGATCGTGCCAGGTCGCTTAGTTGTTCGAGTCTTTATTCACATGTGTCTACCATGTCGTAGACACCGAGATGTAATACGACAACAGCTTATGGCGTCTTCGGACGATAAAGGCTCGTGGGCACAAATAGTATAAGGGCTACATTGCAGTTTTCATATCTAGCTCCACTGGAGCAGTAAATCTAGATGCTGTATCAGACTACACTACTGATGACTTCTTAGCTGCCTTCTGATGTTTTAAATCTCGTCGGGGTCTTTTTGCGATATTCCCCAGTGACCAGGGAACCAATTTTATTGGAGCACCTCATTTTAGAGGTATTTGGAAGGCATCCATAAAGTCAATCTCAAGCGAGTCTTCGGAGACAAAACATTGACCTTTAAAGAAATGACTACCCTCCTCACTCAGTTTGATGTTTTCTTTAATTCTCGCCCGCTTCAGGCCATGGCCAATGACCCTGATGATCTCATGGCTTTGATTCCAGTACACTTTTAGATCGGCGACCCGCTAATAACATTTCAGAGCCGACCTTCCTTGATGTTCCTATAAATCGTTGCTCTCGTTGGCAATTTTTGCAGCAAATCAGAGAACATTTTTTGCAAGGTTGAACATCAGACTATCTTAAGGAACTGCAACCTCGCTCTAAATTAAGATCACCATACCCATCTCTTGAGACTGAAGGTTTGCTCCGCATTCGTGATAAGAACTTGCCCCCTACCAAGTGGGCTCTTGAACGCGCCATCCACCTTCATCCAGGATCCGATCAACATGTTCGTGTAGTCTCTTTGAACAAAAACTAGTGTTCTCAAAAGGCCAATCATGAAATTGGGTTTCTTTTCGAGAGCTATGAATGATGCTTAGTTGCTTTTGGGCATAACTTTTATCATGCAATTATTTATTTCTTGGTTGTTGCTAAATTCTTTAAAACAAATTTTATCTAAACGAGGGAAGCGGAATGTTTGAGAGTAAATGATAATTTTAATTCTGTTTCCATATTTCTTATTCTTATCTTTATATATGTGCCTGTGTGTAAAACCTTTCGCACTTTGCTGTCGGCCGTCGTCAACATTGCATATTTTTTTTTATAACAGAAGCTTCTCTCGCACGCGTTCATTTCGTCTTCGTGACAGTAAACTTCGAAAGACCATTGTGCACGAGTTAATTGTTAAAGATTGAGCAATTTTAACATGTATTGCTCGGATTGCAAGGTTTGTTAAATGTTCGACTTGTAGTTTCTCAACTTGTCTTCCAACGTTTAAATACGGAAGTCCGAAGTTATCCATCTCGGTATGCGTGAATGGTTTGTCATAAATTATAAATCGTTCCTTTAGTAATAATCCCATATTAGGTTGTGAAGGATTTAGATTCCTTTTTTTAAAATAAAAAGTACAGTTAAAAGAAATTTTTCTAACGCAATTTCGTACCTTGGTAATACAAAATGATCTTCTAAATTTATTAATTTACTGTTTCGTTCCTTTGACGTCAGTTTGGACTTCCAGGCAACCAGCATGCTCTAATCTCCCGTTGGTCTTTAGGAAACTGATTTTTTTATCAAATCTAAACCAAAGCTACTTCAGTATTTCGTTTTTGTTCTCTCCTTGTTCTGTAATGCTCTTCAAATCTTGTAAAAAACATTTCCACCATTGTATATTAGCCCATCCCAGTTCTTTAACTTCTAATGATCCTAATTTGCGATCTAATTTAGGCAATCTTGTATTACTGATCAATCCTTTTATACATGCAGTTGTTCATAGAATCCGTGCCCATGAATAATAAATTTTTTATTCTAAGCATAAATGCAGACTATTTTGTTGTGGTAACTAGACTAATTATTTCTTCTGATTTGTTTCGGATTATCAGCCAATATTCTTTAGGCAAAAGAAAAAATTTTAGCTACTTAAACTATCTGTGACAGATTGCAGTCTGGATATTGCCAATGACCGAAGTGGAGCTACCCGTGCCTTTGACGAAACCAATACTACGTTTACTCCATTTAAATCTTGAATGAAGAGGTCTACTTCTACATAAGTTTCTTCACTGGCGTCGCAAACGGGTGCAATTTTTCAGATTAGCACCCGCTCCCGGCGAAATCCTGCGGTTGTCCT
>NC_046661.1:115667513-115689881 GCF_010883055.1 Belonocnema kinseyi | reverse complement strand
GAGATTATGTTGAGAAATAAAAAAAAAATTCTTAAAAACGTTGTTTTTCTTGGTCAGGCCGGAAACTTATCAATCCACCCTCGTATATATATATATATAATAAAATAATTTTAATAATTTCCCCCGAAGATGGCACTTTTGAAAAAAGTAATTTAAAAAAATAGATTTGTTCGAAATGATTTTGTTAGTAAACCTTAAGTCCATTACAATTGAAACAAGAACTTATAAAAGTATTCACTCTACAAATTTATTTTGAAAGGCTTGTTTGACCATAAAATCCCTAGGCTTTTCCTACTTTTTGCATATAGGGAGAAAATGGTATAAGTCCAAAAAATTTAGTAGTAAAATTTAGATTGAGAGCGCAAAACTGCAAAGGATATAGCATTTTTGTTATTTTTTGCCATATAAGGCTGTATAACATAAGCAAGACCTTCAATTTCCCTAGAATTATCAAGCTAGGGGAAACTAAAAGCACACTTAAGAATTTCCGTGTATGAATGAGATATTTACAAATCGCAACAAATAAGAATATGACACCGGTACATTTATTTTTCCGTATACTGGTATTATCAAAATAATGTCCTGAATATCCCTAGGATTTCCCCTATTTTCTGCATCTGGTGCTAAACTAAAATGTGTAGGAGAAATTCTGAGGCCATATTTGGATTCAGCGGCTCAAAATCCATAAGGTTAGTCCAGTCGCTTGTCTTGTGCAGACAACTTTTTTTTGTGGGTCTGTGTTATTGTGACAGAAAATAACTTCAGGATTCGTGGCTAGAGAAATTGTCTTGAAACTACGACAGAAGTATTTTTTGTGTAGATTTGTGTACATTTTTACATTATAGACTAATCAACATGTTTTAGATTAGGGTATTTTGGCATTAACATATCAATATCCCAATTTTGTTCGGGTAGGTTTAAATTCTTCATATTTCTTACTTTCTTGAGATCGAAAAATGTATTTCTGTTTACTCCTATTTGCTCCTGTCTAAAAGAGCTTCATTCGAAACTATTACTTCAGGTCTGCGCTATCCTATCGAAAGGATCTTTAGCATAACACCTTCCATTTTTCCCTTAAGCACATTACAACTTCATTTCCAGAATTTTGTTCACCGATTTTATCCATCATTCGTTGATGAAATTTGGGACAGTTATTGATTACACAAGTTCTATTTTTTGACACTTGTTTGTATGTTTCTGAAGACAGCCATAGCACAGTCTGACTTTTTTTGCTATTTGCCATCGTTTTTTGGAACACAATTTCTCCGCAGGCCTTGTATCTGTTCTTTTTTTCGCTCCATTTTCGTTCTTTTTCTCTTGATTTTGGAGTTTCATTAATTGATGTTAGATTCTGAGGAGTAGTGGAAGTATCAATTTTTATTTTAATCTGAGAAATGATCTCTATCTGTGTCGAAATGGAGAAATCTCTGAAAGATGCCCGATGACCTTTTGTATTGTGACCAATTAGGTCATTTCCCCATTGATTGGTTATATGCAGACCACAAGAGCCTTTTTCTGGAGTTTAAGAATTTGCATAACTAGCAGTTGTTTGGAACCTCCCGTTTTGTCTTCTTCCTGAGGCCGATCTTGTATGCAGATTCGCCAGGACGCACACCTCAGTGAGGGGTTGAATCCCTCAAACCGCTGATAGATCACATACGGGTATGTCAGCTTCTCTGGGAACCACACCGTAACCCTCATGATCTTTTGGAGCTACTCAACCCCACCTACATTGAGGCCTGCACCATCCCAAGGAGGAGGTTCTAAGCACTGGGTCCGGATAGTTCATGTCCGCTTCACCATATTCAGGGTGCTAGTCTTTTAGGCAGCTGTCAGTCAACCCCCGACGACTCCCTTTTCGCCGGTTGCTGGGCTGTCTTGTGACACTTCACATGCTTCGCACTTCCCCCGATAGGGTGTCCTCGAAACCCCTCCCCTCTATTGGGCCTCTGTGCTGGTTTTTGACGTTGTAAATACCGATATCTTAGTCCACGCAGCTCCTCTACTAGCCTTTTGCGTTTTCCTCATCAGTCTCTTTCTCAGGGAACCGTTGAAACTTCTTTTTGGGAGACTCACTAGCTGCTCCCGTCTCCACGAACAGCTAGGGAAAGAAAAGTTCCGATCCTGCAGAGCCCCACATGCAGAGTTAAGTCTGATTACTCGTGGAGGTTGTCCAATGTCCCATAGAGGCCTTTATAACACCGTCGTACCTCTATGTGCCAAAGAGAAAATAGAACGATCACTCAATATCCATGATTTAAGGGGGTGGCTGCATTGAGTGAGATAATGAATATCCGCTTGTAGGCCAACACACCAACGGAGGGATTTTTGTTGGCCGCTGTGTGGGCTGTGGTCATTCCCGCCCTAATCCTAAAACTGGATATCGATCCGGAAGGGACCACGACCCAGGGGTCCAGATGGCCCGTGTTATCTAGGCGCTTTTACCCTTCTACCATACTACAATCATACGTACCAGGAAACACCTTTTATATGGATCCTTTCATTCATATCTATACACATGCAGTCCAAAGGTCGTTTGACACCTTGACCCATACGTTGAAGCCTTCAAATCCAACTAAAACGTGTTACGGCACCAAGGCAAGGTGTTTGAACTTAATAATTATGGTTTTAATCAAATTTAATATATAATAAAATGTTTTGGACAAGATCATAAAAAAGTCGTTTTACTCCTTGGTACATACGATACTTTATGTAAGAAATGTATGATTTACAAGTTTATCACGTCTACTCTTTCAGGTTAAGTTGACGCGTTTCATAATCGTGCAGGGACAACAGCGAAGATGCACACGTGGAGAACTATTGTTGTACTTTGTACTATACTGCGCATGCGTATTTGTTTCCAAGTCCTCCTGTCGTATAAAGGGCTACTTTTAGAACTGTAAAGAAGCTGATCACATACATAAATCATGTCTGCGTTGCATGCACCTTTGAGGATAATTATGAGTCACAGTTGGTCCAAATTTACCAACCTGTTAAGTGTTCCTGTCCGTAAAATAGCCTTCAGCTAATGTATAAATTCACGCGAACCCACCTTCGCCCATTTAAATGTTTGAGAAATTACTTATTTTCATGAACAATTGAGACATGTAGTTCGCTATTGATCCCCATCCGTAACGAATTGCAGTTTCCTCTACATAATCTCGACTTTTGGTTGTCAAAACTGTAAATTTCACTTTGATCACTTCCCCTCATAATATTTATTTAGTAGTTTGTATACGTATAAATTGCGCGACTAAGTTTTTCCCATATAGATTGACCCAGCCTCTCTACCGATTCTCATTGAAGGGCATGTCACACACATGCTTTAAACGGGAAGCGTCCCCTCGCCGCTCAAGTCGCCCACTAATGCTATTAACTTGCACTCTACCATACCCATCCAATCACACAGGCACGGTGAAACGCACTAGTAGCAGCCGTGCTACTAACGTTTCATTTCCACAGTTTCGGAGAACCACCAACGCAATTTCAAACTAACTGCAAGATATTGCCAGCATTGAAGTTCTACGTTGGATCCAATTCCATTCCTCTTCAGGGATTTATCACCGGAAGGAGGTTTAGGCTTTGCGTAGATCTGTGATGAAGAATCGAGGGGTGGCAAAAACTCGTTTAATAATTCGATGGACGGGTGGTATTCATAGTCTGATTTTGACGAATCTGCGCGAATTCATTTAAGTGACCTGGGCTATCAATTTGAACTGAGATAGGAGGTACACAACCGTACTCAGAGTCTAGAAGATGCCGCCGTGGATTATTTAACGTCCATCCGCACGTCATACAAATGATTGCTGCTTCCTTGTTCCGAACAATAACATATAAATTACGCGCCCGAAATATAATACCGAAATTACAACTCACCATCAACTGCAGTGAGATGATTAATTTAGAAAATTTAGAAAAATTAGTTACTCACTATTCAAAAGGGGCTAAGAGCCTAGAAAACTTTCAGACCACCACTCCCATCAGAACAATCACGTTAACCTGGCTGAGTTTACATAGAACCTAAAAGAACCCCCTTGTATCGTATATCGACCGCTATTCATTCCCTGTAAATTACCGATGACTCTGGCGAAATTGTGATTGATAAATTAAATTATAATGCCTTCAATTAAGTCGGGAACATTTCAGAAACAAGGTCAGCGCATAAAAAATTTCAATAAAGAAAAGTATCGTCCGGGCCATCCTATGAAGTGAGGAGCCGAGATTTCAGACATGGAATTTTGTTTGCCGCAGTTAAAAAAATAATAATTTTTGCTACTAAGATTTTCTAAACTGGTTCCTGTTATCGCCCCGCTACTGTTTTATCTACATTTGTATTTTTGCTGTCGTAAAAATACTCCCCATTTTGCTCTGTTAATTCCAAAGCCATTTTCCTGTCAAAATAATCGCCCAACTCCACTACCGTTATCTGACCTCACTTTTTTCCCCTTCAAATTAATCTCAATTCTGCTATGGTGGTCCACAAGATCAGCTTAGTTGCTTTCGTTAATTCACCAATAATTTCCGTAACCGTTATTCACACTAATTTTTGTTTGCTTTGGCCCCATACGCTTCTCATGAACGCAGAACTTTTCTTGAGTTTACTCCCCAAACTTGTATTTTGCTCCTCAGAAAATATTTGTCGCCGACCATCCATTTATTAACCACATAGTAACCGGTCATTCTACAACCTATACATTTTAAAGTATTTTTTTCTTTTTCTATTATATTTTTTTTTTATTTCATTCCAAAACTATGCACATCTTGACTTGACTCATTTCGCAAAATTAGAATCCTAATCAATAAGAATTATAATAGTCACCCCTAAGGTGAATAGTGATTTGATTTTTATTGTCCCTAGGAGACTCGTGTCTTGGTGGTTAAATCGAAATTAATATCTCTGCACAAGGTGATAAAGAACTCCTTATTTAAGCGCTATTGCTCCCTCTTTAGTCAAGTAATTTGTGTACTAAGTTAAATTATTTTAAATCCAAACATAACGTTAAACGTTTACTCACTACTTTTACTTTTTCCTTTGTTCTTTTACGGCCACGGTTGGCCGTTGCTCCCGATGAGATTGTTGCAACAAGATAGAATTCCCTAGTTATATTATTATTTCATTTTATTGTTTAAGTTTCGTTATAGTGTACCTTTTTGACCATGCCCTTGTCTCTGCATCCAATCAACTGTATATAACAAGGGATTTTAGAACTCTGATGTGCACAAGGAACTAAAATTCGCTTGCTGTCTTCAAATCTTCAAATCGAGATTCCTATTTGTAAACTGGTTCAAGTCTTTCCGTTTGCTGTCTCCAATAGTCCCAGCACTTGTTTTTGTTTCCGTTTGATCCTAGCCCTTAGAGTCTCGCCTGCAGAAATTAGCAAACATTTGTTTAAATTAGGAATTTTGTTGCATAGCTGAATTTGTCCTCTAAAAATATACCGACTGGTTTCTTCAATAATCCTATTCGTCTAATATCGCCCAGCTTAAATAGGAATTAACGTTATCCGCTCCGCTAAACATACAATGCAGTACGCAAGTGATAATACGGAGAAAATTATATTTATTATTTAAAAAATTGCATCGCTGGACCCAATTATTTCCCTCCTGCTGAGGATGCTATTTCTTTCTTTCCCTTAGAAATTAAAATCGTCAAGAACACCATTTTTTATGGGCTTCACATGCAAGTTTACAATCGTCAAAATAGCCTTCTTTATGCCCTTGATACACAATATACTATTATATAGCACATGCATAAATATGGCCGTTTCTCATGCCTCTGAAGTAACCCTGAAGTTATCCTCTTCAGACTGAATTTTTGAAATCATGAATATAAATTGCTATATCATAACTTGAAAATCAGAACTATTAAAAGTATACATTTGTCAATTCTTGGTCATGTACATTAAGAAATTGATCAGATACAAGTTCCTCATTTTCAATTAGAATATGCCATATGCAATAAAATATTTATTTTTATATTTTGTATTAGAACTTAAAGCAATGTGGATATTCGAGACCTTCACAAAAAATAACATATCGTTATTGCGTTGACTTTGAATAAATTATTCCAACTTCCCAAGTGCGAATTTACATACAGCCCAACATTGGCCCATAGTCGGCAAAAATACTGCCGAAGCTCGGCTACCATTATCGCGCCAATGACGGAATGATAACTATGGCCTGCACTTGGCAGCCAAGGTTTGGCTGCCATTAACGGTTCAACATTGGGTACCAATACTGATATAGTCTGAAGTACTATAGTCTAAGTATATGACAAAAAAGATATTTAAAAAATAAATATTAATTGATTGCGATTACTTTGATTATAAATATTAATGGTCCTGTTTAGACTGAATACATATATTACATTTTCACATTATATTACAAATAAAATTTCTAACGCTACGGGGTATCGAACCTACATCTATATACCTAAATCTATCGCCTAACATTCGGGCGTGCTATCCACTCCGCTAAACTGACAAGTTGAAACTCTGTAAAAAAGCCATCCTCATAAGCTGCAGTTCAGAAAAGTTAAAGAACCCAATTTTAAGCTCTCTTTTTCTAATTATTTATTATTATGCGACTTTGTGTAAATGTAAAATACACGAAATGTTAACAGGAATATCAATACAATAATTTTTTAATAAATAATTTAAATCGATTACAATTTTTCTTGGCGTAATATTTCATTTTTTCTGTTATAGCCTGCTTTACAATTTTTTGCAATGACAGGAAATGTAATTTTTCATAACCATTAAAAATTTTAAATGACAGAACTTAACCAATTTCATCATGAACTTTGAAAATTTCTCGATAAAATTTTTTTTTATCTTGCGTATAAGATTTGTTTATTAGGTGCTAAAATTGAGACTTGGCGAAACAAAGTGCTGATTACTGTATGCTCGAGGAATTGCTGCGTTATAGTCATTATCTGGCTGTTTAACCCAAACAGTTTGAACTGGTGGTTCAAAATGATGAACTTCACGTCGGCGCTCTGGCAGGCACTCTGGTAGGCGCTCTGGTAGGCGCTCTGGTAGGCGTCCCGAAGAACGGTCAGGATATGGACTCTTGACGAATGTTCAACTCTCAACAACTCTGCACCTAATTTTGTAAGTAGAAAATTTAGATTTATCAAGTTCTTTCACACTTGGTAGAAAGTCCTTGGTCGATTTGTAACGAAAGGGGGAGGGGTTCACGCAAGATGTAATATAACGCCTGGAAAATAGCAATGTGAATAACAATTTTTTGAAGAACCTCAATTAGTAATTTTATTTTACAAGTAAAGCATCTATATATAGACTTTATATTCCTGAGTCGAAATATAGGCCCTAATCTCCTAAAGAAAACTCCTAAAGATATTTTCATTCTATTTTACTTCTGTAATAGCCCCTAAATTGAAGGTTTTGCCTCTATATTCTTGAGTTTCACTTATGTCTCCTTTAAAGCTCCATATTCTCCGTAGAATTTTTAAATTTTCTCGTAACGCTCTTAAATTTTAACGCACAAAATATATGGCGTCGTTGCCTCGACCCATGCTCCCTCGTGACAGATACTTTGTTGTTTGCTCTAATATTCCATCATCACAGTTCGTGAGAGCAACAGTTAAATTGGTTTTAAATAATAAATATTCAAATGACAACATCGAAATGGGTTCAAGGGGAAAGAAGTTTTCCCTAATCTGGTGGCTGGAAGCAAAAGGAAAAGTGCAAACCCGCGCTAAGATTTTAAATATAGTTATAAAGAATCCAGATCAAACCCCCCTCCCCCAAAAGGTATCAAACACACGAGAAGAAGCGTCAAAAGACAGAGGCAAGAAAGATACAAAACTCTTGTATTGAGTATTTTCTGCACCACAAAAAATAACTTTAAATTAGTTACCACAGATTCTGAAGAAATAGGTTTTCCTTTCACGCAATTTTCTTTTGAATTAAAGAATCACGAAATTTAATAATTTCAGTTTAAATATTTAGAAAATAGGACAATGTCAAAACTTTAAAAATTGAATATTTTAAGATTAGATCATTGGAAATTATTTATACTTAAAAGCGTTCAAAATTAAATAATCAAAAATTGCAAACTTTTGAATTTGAATCATTATAAATTCAAAGCGATCAAGATTTGACAATTTTATATTGAAAACTAAATTGAATCATTCAAAGTTGAAGCTTCTGAATGTGTAGAATTTAAAATTGTTATTAAAGAATAAAATTATAATTTGACTTTCAAGCTAATAAGACGAATTGTTATCAAATCAAAGAATGAATTTGATTATAATAAACAAACTTACAAACTAAATAATAATTTTAAATGGAAAATATTAAAAATAAAAACCAAATCTACTCCAGAACCTTAAACCTTAAAGAATTCGAAATTTATTTCAAACTGATAAAATTTATATTCACAAAAATTGTGATATTAA
Organism: Belonocnema kinseyi; assembly: GCF_010883055.1. Classification (NCBI taxonomy): domain Eukaryota; kingdom Metazoa; phylum Arthropoda; class Insecta; order Hymenoptera; family Cynipidae; genus Belonocnema; species Belonocnema kinseyi. The sequence continues at coordinate 115,681,459 of NC_046661.1, read as the reverse complement.
AACTTTTTTTAATCAAAGCCTTTAAAATTTCAATAATTTGTGTTTAATTCAAATCACATGAAAACTAATAATTTTTAAATTGCTAATTAAGCTTTCGCAAATTCAACCAATTTTCTTCAAATTTTAGAACTATGAAAAAAAGCATAATTTCCTTTCAAAAACAACATATTTTCGTTTCGAGAAATTCTTCGATTTCAAGTGTAGGTCCCTACTGATTTCAAATGGATTCGGTCAGCGATGATTGTTATTCCTACGTTATTCTCCATAAAACCGACGTTGATTACAGTTGACTTGTAACCACTCTTAATAAGATCACAGATGGTTATAAATGTATACCAAAGATTTAGATGTAACATTTACTTAGAATAATAAATTGTTTCTTCAAAATGTCATATTTTTAAACTAATTTATTTCTGTATGCCGAGGGGTCAATCACTCCAATATTCTTGATACATTCACTAAATATATCCATACACGTATTCTTTCTATATTCTTGGTATTATGGGTATTCTTTCTAATCTCAGATATTTTTGATATTTCAAAATATTCCGCAATATTCCGAAATATAGATAAATATTCTGACGACATATTCTTCAATTTCCCTTTGCGCTCTACACGTCTTTAAAGATTACAAATTATTTAAAATGATTCTAAAAAATGTCAAGAAATTCCAAAAAAGTAACAATTCTTTTGAATTAAAAAAGATTAAATATTATAAATGAGATTCAAAAGATTTCAAGTAATTTCAAAGAATTTTAAAAGATTTTAGAAGAATTTTAAAAAGTACAAGAATTTTCAAGAGATTGTAAAGGCTTTAAAATAATTTTTATGAGTTCAAGAGATTTCTAGTCATTTTGAGGGATTTTCTGGCATTTCAATCGATTGAATATAGTTTACAATTTTTTATAATTTTTCAAAAATTCAAAATAGTTTAAGGACCTCCACGTGATTCAAAAATATTTTGATGTATTTGAAGAGATTTTGAGGAGTCTCAAGGGATTTAACGGGTGTTATATGATTAAATTTTTTTGGAGTTTATAATCGAATTCCAAAGTTTTCGATTTTCGGTACAATTTAAATGAGTTTCAAGATTTTAAGGTAATTCTAAAATATGAATAATGTTCTTGATTTCTTTAAAGTCTTAAATCTTTTAAAGTTTTTGGAAATTTGTGGAAATCCTTTAAAATCTATTAAATTTCTGAAAATATATATTGAATTTTTTTAATCTTTTAAAATATCTTGAAATATTTCTGGATTAAGATCAAATATTGATTAAGCACATAAAATATACAATAATAATTTGTAATATTTCAAAAATCTAAAATCTTAGTACATATATTATTATGACCGTAGCAATATTTTCTACAGAATGGGTCACAAACATTTGCAGATGGCCTTGCACAGCTGTAGGTTATATTTCAGATTTTGTTTTGGATACTTCAAGCTAGGCTAGCCAAGAGGCTTTAGGCGTTAGGAATGCGAAAAACTTACGGGGTTCGAACCCTTGCGGCGAATAAAAACTTTCATAGCGTGCGATTATAAATAGTGTAGTGATTGTGTAATAGTGAATAATTGTGTCCTTAAGCATGTGAATAAATATTAGATTATAATAGTAATAATATAATAATACAGAATATTATTTTTTTTTGTAACGAAAAATCGATCATGATTTTATAGAACTGTTCTTTATAGTTTCGGGACTAGTTGAACGCAATGTAAAACAAAGACGATTTTAATTTTTATTAAACTACCCAGCGCATCCTCTGCTATAGGATTAGTTCTATAAATTTTAATGGATATTTTTTCCCGTGTGCAAAATAACTTGAAACATTACGCAAATGTCAGTATGCCTTCTTCTTGATCCATTTTGTTAATTTTTCGTCAAATAATTTTATTCTGTACAGGAAAGTAAAGTGTGGAGCGATAAATCAGAAGCAAAAACTAAGCCTCTATTTTGACGCCCCAAATGTAAGATTCGGGAATTTGTGCCCGTAAGAGCGCTAAAGTAGGGGCCAAAATCGCATGGCAATATCCTCTACAGCCTCAGCCCCTACAAATATTAGCCTGAAGAGTCACAAAGTAGTGGCTATATTTCGACTCGGGTTATTTTACTTGTTCACATTTTTTTCCCTTTCTTAAAGAATTCCTCCTCTTGCCCTGTTTTCAAGAAAATTCTCCTATTTCTTCTATTCCTTCTTTTTCGCATGTTTTTTAATTAATAGTCTAATATATTATATTTTTTATTCAGGATTCATCTCTCTCGGTTATTTAATTATACTATTTTGTTTAATATTGAACTGTTTTGTTTAAAATTTCTTTTTTTGGTTCAAAATTAATGTTCTCAATAACTAATGCTAGCTAATTTGTTTTTTTAGCTGAGAAGAAATTTTTTATTTGAAAATTTGATTATTCCTTATTTAGTTAAAAATTGAGAAACTGTTGAAAATTTTTGGAATTCTACAACACTTCTACAAAACTTCTACAATACAAGCGTAAGATAAAATTTCAAACATGGAATTTGAATGAAAAAATTGCAATACATATATTGTAAGTTGGGTAGATCGTGAAGTCACCGTCCAGCATTCCATTACATGTATTGGAGCGTTTGTAAGACGAAAATTATGCACAAGAAAATCACGGAATTAATGGAATTCAAGGAATTCAACAAATACATGAAATTCATGAAATTCAAGGAATTCATGGAAATTGAGGAATTCATGAATGACATTCACGAAATATATGAAATTTTCTAAATTCATGAAATTCACGAAATTGATAGAATTCATGAAATTCACAAGTCACGGAATTCTCAGAATTCATGGAATTCAAGGAACTCAAAAAATGTATGGAATTCACAGAATTGATGGAATTCAAAGAACTCGTGGAACTAAAGGAATTCGCGTAATTGATAGTATTTATGAAATCCACGGATTTAATGGGATTCATAGAATTGAAGATATTTACGGACTTAAGAGAATTCATGGATTTTACGGAATTTATGGAACTCACGGAAATTAAGGAAATGAAGAAATTTACCGAAATGATAATATTCACTGAATTTATTGATTCAAGGAACTTAAATAATTTATGAAATTCACGGAATTGGAGGAATTAAGGGAATTCGCAGAATTTATTTAAATTAGGGAATTCACGAAATGAATCACATTTTCGTAATTGATGGAATTCAAGGAAACCACGGAACTCAAAGAATGCACGGAAATGATCAAAATCACGAAAATTATGGAATTCACTGACTTTGTTGAATTCACTGATTATTTAAATGAAGGAATTCACGAAATGGACCAAATTTGATGAATTTAAGGAATTTGTCAAATTCTATTAACTCCATACATTCCATGAATTCCGTGCTTTCATTGTATTTTATTAACTCATTGAATTTCATGAATCCCTTGATTTTCGTGAATCCCATAAATTCAACGATTTCTTTAAATTCCATCAATTAGTTGAATTATGTGAATTTCTTGAGTTACGTAAATTCCACAATTTCCGTGAATTGCATGAATGTTATAAATTCTATGAATTCCGTGAAATCCGCAAATTTCTTGAATTTAATAAATTTCTAAATTTCTGTGAATTCTTTAAATTTCGTGAATTCTTAAATTCCGCGAATTCCCTGAACTTTTTGCATTCCGTGAATTCCATGAATTTGGCTAATTCCATGAAATTCGTAAATTCTGGTTGTTACATGAATTCCGTAAATTCTTTGAATTACACGAATTACTTAAATTCCATGAATTCCTTGAATTCCATAAGTACGCGCGTTATATACTAAATATTAACAAAAGTTTTGAATCCTTTGGAAAACTTCTTCTTTTTTACAAGAAACAAGTGATTTTAGGAATGATTTACATTTTTTTTTAAATTTTTTGTTTTAACAGTTGTCGAGATATCCTGCCGCAAGTATGATACAGACGTATTACTAGCTACTGAACTTGTATTATAAAATTCCATTACACGTAAGGTATCATACTAATTCCAGCATTTGGAAATTACAACATAATGTATTGTATTCGCCGGTTTGGCTTATAAAATGAACAATTTTGTTAAATTTTATTTTTCTCTCTTAACTAAAAATTTTTTTTTTGGTTAAACATCCAACAATTTTTTTTAAATCCTCAGTTTTTGTTGCATCAATGGCTTTTACTTATTACTTTACTTTTTACTTACATTCTTTTAGAATAAAAATTCAACATATCACACATATAAATTAATTTATTATAAAAGATTTTATCCCCGTATTATTCTGCTATTTTCGCGTATGTCTTGTGGGTTCTATTTTATACTTTTATTCAATGAAATGAAAGAAAAAAATGAATGGAAGGGGGGGGGGGGTGATGAGTGTTTTTATTTGTGACATCACCGGAAGGAGGTTTAGACTTTGCGTAGATCTGTGATGAAGAATCGAGGGGTGGAAAAAGTTTTCAAAATAGCGTGACGTAGTTTTTGGACGGTCTCTTATACTGACTTACCACTCTGAATAATAATTTGGCAAGAAATTTCATGTAAAATCGTTAAAAATTGTAAAATATATTTTTAATTTGTTTTGGATCATAAAACCTATTAAAGCATCAATTTCGAGCAAAATATGCTTTCGGATTTAACTCCTTTAATTTCAAACAATTTAGCACTGAAGATTGTTAAAATTCGAGAATAAAATATTAGTTCATGGAGAAATTTCTAGAAAAATAACTTTCGATGACAATGTTTTATATGGTTGAAAACTGTCTAATTGTAAATAACTTACATTCGAAGCTTGAAAAATGTAAATCTAAGAAACTAAAACAAATCAAAGCAAACTATGGACACTGAAAATTAGTGAAAAAGGTTTAAATTTGGTCAATTTTTATAAAAACCAAAATTTTAAATTTATTTGTAAGCTCTATAAAAGTGAGTTTAAAAAAAACGAATAATTAATGAATATGGTTCCCAATCTAAGATCGCCTGTATAATATTTTATAATAAAATTAACATTATAATATATTAAACTTACATTGCAGACCCAGGAAAAACACGATTATGTGGCAAAGAATATTAGTGAAGGCCTTCATTTTTATGTACGAGCGATGACTGATCAAGTTTTCAACTGTATTCCCTATAAAGGGCAATACTCTTAATAACTTCGTGATTTGACTAGTTGAAAGTAGTTTGCTTTTAAGGCTCAATAAATATAAAGCATGTTTCCTTCTTTGTTTTGTCTTTTGGTCTCGGTAATTAATTGTTTCTAAGTAAATAAATTATTAATTATACCAACATCTACACATTTCTCCATAATGTTATGTTCTCTTTAGAACTGTAACAAGTCTAATAAAAGTGTTTTTATGAACCATATTATAGTAATTGTTTCTTACAAAACAATTTATTAACTATTTATTAACCTCTATTTGCAGCAAATGTACGCACCCGAAGCATGCACTCACGTCCCTGGGGTTTTATTTCATAGCATTAAAAATATAAAGAGTTTACAAATCCATTATTAAACAAAGTTTTGAATATCAAGACAAATTTTAAATCAGAAGCTCTCAAAATTAAAAAGGTTTAGGCTAACAATTGAAATGGCACCAGGGAATGGCATTTCAAGGACTTAAGGTGTCTCTGGGATACCGGGATACTGGGATTTTACTCAAAGTAAAATTGCCTAAGGAGCCTTGAATCGTACTTTGGAATCTCTAACTGGGAACCATCTGGGAGTAACCCTGGTATAGCGGGATATAGAGACTTAGGTGGACCCACGTGCAATTCTGTTTTCGGGGGTCAATCGAAATGGCAAAACCATGACGATCTTAATTATCGAGAGCTGCTGAGAAGAGATTGAGACGCCAGTTAATAAATCAATCGAGCGCAACAATTGCACAAATGATGGCATCAAAGAGCCTCCATTCTGACAGCATTACACCGAATAAAATCAGGGAGCAGAAGAAGGTGCGGCTCGGAAAGACAAACATACTCTTACACCGAGGCCCTTTAAAGTCACCTGAGAATGGTAGCCTGAAAAAGTCAGACGAATATGTGATGCTTGGTCTTTCAAGAATTATGCTTCAATCGCCATCTATTTTCGGAGAAAGTAAGCTTGCTGGGTTGGATTCATGGTGTATTCTTGGAACCAACAGCAATAATTAAGAGGATAGCAGTCTAAAATCCGACCTTAAAAACTAAATTATACACTAAATGTAAAATGATCGTTTTATAGAAACACATAGGGCAGCACTTTATAACACAAGTGATATTAAATTTTTCGGATCAATATGGTTTTGTCTTACAGACTTGGTGGCCATAAACATTTAGATCCATTTAGAAGACAGGCGCCAACCAATAATTCTTTGCTTAGCGTACCTACCCGTTTCCAATCAGGAGCCACAACTATCTAAATAAATTTTAGAGCCAGCATGAAAGATTGAGAAATAGCCAGTCGTATTTCCCTTACTCAAAAATTAAGTTGGTAATTAAACAATTCAAACCTTGTACAGCTTCAGGAGATGATAAAATATTCCCTGCAATTATTCAATAAGGATTGCAGTACCCGGTGGGTCCATGGTGCGGCATTTTTACAGCATGCTAAGCAATGATATAGACCCCTGTACCATGGATGAAGTTAACGCTATGCTTATTTCAAAACGGGAAAATAAAAGAGGAAATCTTAACAGAAAAACTTGTGCATAGAAATAAATTTGCTTTCAAAAAGGGAAATCCGCCGTACATGCTCTCTATGCGTTTACCACATGCATAAATAATACAATTTGGATAGGTAGCGCAGCAATCGCAGCGTTTCTATACATATGGAGATTATTTACTAACATCCCAATTTCATTTAAATACGATTCTGCTCAAACGCATCGATTTACCTACCAAAGTTTTAAACTTTAAAGTTTAACTATTTTAAAAACGTTGAAACTTATGTGCATTCTAATTGGAATATTTAAAAATTATTGAATTCTAACATATAGCATTACAAATTAAATAATTCAAAACTTAGTTTAAAAGTAGGTTACAAAAGATGGCTCTTAAGCTATAAATCCTATTGTGATATACCCTTAACTATTTGCTTCCAAAAGCTAATTTCAGACCTCATGGTGAAGCTCAGGAAGCCAGCTGCTAATCGTGTTATAATTTCTTCGGGTTTCATGAAATGGACCCCTATGGTGTGTCTCATGTACCTAGCGAATGCCAGGCTTTAGAATAAAATATTCAGAGATGTTTCATCAACCCTGACGCATTTCCTGTAAATTTGATATTAAAATATTTATTTTCACAAGAAGACATCGCAGGATACGGCGTTACTATTCCATACATTATTCTTAGAAATATTAAATTTTGAAGCTACTAAGTTGATCAGAAGAAATTAATCATTTTTTTAAATAATTGAACTTATGCCAAAAGAGCACTGAACACTTCCTCGGGTTGCGGATAGAGTGTCTCTGTACCAAGCGTATCCGCTAAATATGGTTACAATAATTAATAAGCAGTCACGGAGAATTGCCTAGGGACGGGCCCGAAGCAATAACCACTAAGCGAATGTGTCGCAAGCTGAATGGCACCATAAATTCTTGTCAAAACAACAAGGACACCATCAAACCACCAAAAAGTTGTAGATGCGGTTCAAAACGATCGAACGCGCAGAGCACTCGACAATAGGTCGGGAAACAGTACCGATCACCTAAACAACCAGAACTTCATCACGTTTCGCATCGTCATTGCGAATTCAACGTAACTACCACGTAAAAAACAGATTTGTATGCGGAGTGCTTCCCTAATCGCTGATTCAACAAGCAGCAGACGACGATGAGAAAACCAAATAAAGACGAACCGCGGAAATCAAGGACTTTCTGAGAGATCCTAGCGATTTCAGGTCTAGAACAAACATTGACGTAAAGGTTTCTCCCAAGTCTCAAGATCTGGCTGAAAAAGAAGCCTTCCTTAGTGTGGATATTTCTAAGGAGTCCGACCTCTGGATTGTATGATTATTCAGTTTATGTTTCTGAAAGAGTTTTGGCTGATTGAAATCGAAGGCTAAAAGCGACGATGGATCAAAGGATCAAAAAACGCTTGCATCAACTAAACAAGAAGATTAATTGGCAAGACAGAATGCGTCCCGTATTCAGCGTGTGATTGATTATATAACATCTGATAGATCGTTCACGGACATAATTCGAAAGATCGCCCATGAACTGAAGATCTACAATCACACACTGAATAAGTCAAAGCTACTGACAATCAATCAGCATATTTTTGACAAAATATAGGTTTTATCTGAACCAAGGAGAAAAATATAGAAGAGCTCAAGTTCCATCCTCAAAGTTCACAAAACAGGAAAAAACCGCAAATAAAGAACTCAATCAAAATAAAGATATTGTAATATTACCCGCAGACCAAGGCAACACAACAGTAATAATGAATAAAGAAGACTATAACAACAAAACCATGGACCTTTTAATTGACGATACACACAAAAAACTTAAAAAGGACCCCAGAAAAACAATAGTCAGTAAAACAAAAACTCTTCTCAAAGAGTCTGAACTTGACAGCCAAACAGTATCTAACTTAATACCTACTAATCCCATCTCTCCAAAACTTTACGGGCTCCCAAAAATCCACAAAGAAAACATTCCACTCAGACCGATCGTCAGCGCAATAAACTCACCAAATTACAACCTAGCACGTTTCCTCGTTGCAAAACTAAATCCTTTTACAGGAAACTCCATCACTCACGTCCAAAAACTCATTGGACTTTATTAAAAAGATACAACAGATTCACATTCAACCCCAAGACATCATAGCGAGTTTCGACATAGTATCTCTTTTTACAAAAGTACCAATCTCGGATACAATTAATATTATTACATCTTTCACAAGCTTCCCTTCCGAGCTTGTACCTTTGATAGAACAATGGCTCAATAATAATTACTTCTCGTTCAATAACCAATTCTACGAACAAACCTCAGGGGCAGCAATGGGATCCCCAATCTCACCTGTAATAGCCAATGTCTTTATGGAACATCTAGAATCTAAAATCTTGAACCAAGCCAAACTTAAACCAGAATTCTGGTTTCGTTACGTTGATGACACATTTGTCATCTGGCGACTTGGACGAGATGAACTAAATAAGTTTTTCGATTTTATTAATCAATTACATCTTAATATCCAGTTCACCATGGAAATAGAACAAAACGGAAAATTGCCTTTCTTGGACGTATTAGTTTACAAGAAATCTGATAATACATTAGGACATCAAGTTTACAGAAAACCCACGCATACAAACAGATACTTACATGCCTCCTCCCACCATCACCCATCTTAAAAACAATCGGTCATCAACTCCCTTGTATACAGAGCTGTCTCCATAACAGACGAAGATAACTTAAAAAAGGAATTACAAAACATTAAACGAATCCTAATACAGAACGATTACACAAACAAACAAATTGTTAAAAAGATAAAAAGGCACCCTTCAGTGATGCAGGAGTATATAAAATCCCTTGTTCTTGTGGCAAAGTCTATATTGGAGAAACCGGGAGAGCGGTGAGCCAACGTATGAAGGAACATGAAAGTAAAGTCAGGCTAAAACATTTCACGCAATCAGCACTAGCTGAACGTCATATTGAAACAGGACATAACATTTTATTTGATGAAACAACAGTCATTGCAAAAACACACAACAAATTTTCAAGAAAACATAGAGAAGCAATCGAAATCTTAAAACACCCTAATAACATCAATAGGGACAATGGATATAATACCAATCCGATATGGCTTTCCGTTCTCCCGAATTAAAAAAAAAAAAGACTTGATTGGCCAATCAAGTTCGACCAGTCCCCACGGTGAGGCGCTCTGGCTAATCACAGGTATCGTAGAAAGTATGCCTAAGAACATCATGACCCGATTTGGAGAGATAAAATTTGGGGTTGTGAAGTCTGATAAAACACTATGTTTGTATGTTTTTTGTTTTATTTATGCATTTGTCAAATTAAATCTCAAAAATTTAAATTAAAGAGGGGCGGGTGGTAGCGTAGATCTTTGACAAAAAGGGCAGGGTTGGAACAAGTGTTTACAATAGCATGACGTAGTTTTTGGGCGACTCCTTATAGTAGTTTTAATAATGTTAGAAAATTAGTAAGTATGCTTTGAGCCAATTTGTTACAACAAACATAATTATTATAATTTTGTTGCTGAATATTATATTGACATCAGATTTAATATGAAGGCGTTAAAATTTTCAAAATATATTTCCAATTTGTTTTGGATACTGAACACCATTAAACATCGATTTCGAACAAACATATGTTTTCAAATTCCAAATTTAAGTTATTTAACAATTATAACTATTTTAACTTAGAACTTGAAAAATTTATCACTTAGAAATTAAAACAAATAGTAAGTAAACTATGATCAATGAAAATTAGTAATAAAAGTAAAAATTTTGTTAGTTACAGATTATTTTTCATATTATGAGAAAGGCTTATAATATTTTGTATTCGTATTATATCATATCACACTTATAATGCAAAGTAAGGAACACGGAAAAAATAAGGTGTAGAATGTTAAGAAAAATCTTCATTTTCACATGAACGATGAGTGATGGATTTTCAAACTGTATTCGCTTCTTTTTTTATATAAGATATATTTGTTATCCATGGAAGCTTTGTACACCTTATAGGTCGCAAGAAATATGTAACCTTTTCTAAACTATATATTTAAGTTCTAATGAATGTTCACCATTTTTTTCAGATTTCATATCAATTAATTAGACCCTTCTCTAATTATTATCGATATTATAACTTGAAAAAAAATTTTGTTGCGACAGAAGCGGTTTTTTTCAAATAAATAATTAAAAGTATTTAAAATAGGTATTTAAAAATGTGTGACATTTTTTCTTGAAACAATTTTTTTCAAATACTCTCTTATATATGTTAACCTCATTTTTTCAATTCAAAAATTTAATTTTTTAATTTGAAGTTGCGAAAATTAGGTTTTCACAGTTTTATACAACAAACAAGAAAAAATGAATTTTGATTAAATAATTTCGAGATGGTTACTTCTTTTTCAAAAACCATTTTGTTTATTATTGTCTATGACTTAAAAAAGTTTTCAGCTAAATGTATAATTATTTCTGATTCTCAAAATCTTAAATCATATAATTATTATCTGATCAATTAATTAATTACTAATTGTTTGACTAGACATTTTTATAAAATTAAAAGATAATATACATTTCATTGAAAAACTTCTCTAATTGTAGATAAAATTTTTTAAGAAACAAAAATAACCTATTGTTACTTAAATCAAACTTGATCTATGCTCATTTTTGTTCTCTTGTATAGAACTGCAAAAAATATGGTTACATGCTAGAATCGAATTTAGAAAAAGTAAGATTAAAGTTTAAGACCTAAGACAGGAAACAGTTGTGTAGCGTTTTTTTCACGAAAAATGTTGCGACTTTATGAAATGAAAAATTAATTTATTTAATCTCTCGGTTCCAGTTCTATCTCCTCCTCCCTTCCCAACCCACCCTTATTAACTGAAGTTTTGGTGGTACTGACATTATAAATACAATCTTCACCATATGACGATTTGCTACTTAAATTTGACATAATTTTCACTCAGAAAATAAACTTATTGCATAAAGGTGATAGTTGGGCGTACAATCTAAACAATGAATAATACAAACTACAAAATATCCTCGGAAAGGACTGGAACTTTAATTGACAAAAGGCATGCCCACGGAAAATCTAAAGTTCATGTTTCAGGTGCCGAATGGAGACTGGGTGTTTGGAATGCTCGGGGATTAAATGATCTCAAGGTAAAAGAATTGCGTGAAGCTATGGACGTGAGAAGACTAGATATTTTATGTGTACCTGAAACAAAGAAAAAGGTGTTAGAATGAAAGTAGGAATAAGAAGACTATTTATTATAGCATGCTACGCGTCGGTTGATAGTGATCCTAGAGAAGTAAAAGACGCCTTCTGGGACACTTTAAATGACACAATAAACATCTGCGAACATGGAGAAAGAATAATTCTACTAGGAGACATTAACGGTTGGGTGGGCATCCAAAATCAGGATACGGAAAGAGTACTAGGTAATTTTGGGGATCCAAGAACAAACTATGACGGCGATAAATTAGTTGGTCTATGCTTAGAAAGGTATCTGTTTCTTACAAATACTTGGTTTGGGCATAAAATCATCCACATGTACACCTCGTCTAAAGGAAATAGCCGCCGTATAATTGACTTTGCTGTAGCGGATGAAAGAATAAGAGAGTTAGTCGAAGATACAAGGGTCATGAGGGGTTCTGAATACAATATTGATCATTACCTTCTGATCTCCAACATTAACTCAGGTCGGGTGTGGAGAAAAAGAGAACCAAAAAAACGCGAATCAAAATTGAGAACCTACAGAAACAGGATGTGCGAATAGATTTCCAAAATAAGATATTCGTAAGCATAGATAGGGCAACATGGGAGGACAATATTTAAAAGAAAGATATAGATGAAGCCCGGACAAAGTTACGGGATATCCTTATTAGATGTACGATTGAAGTGTGTGGTACCGCAGTTGTAGGAAGAATGTCTAGTGATGCGTGGTGGAATGATGAAATTCAGGCTGCCCAAAAAGCAAAGAGAGAAGCGTACAGTAGATACAAAACGACTTTGAAGGAAGCAAGGAACTGCTTTGTAAAGAAATGAAAGGAAACAAAAGTACAGAATTTGTCAACATGAGAAATAGTAGGGGGGAAATGGTATATGATGCAAACGGAATACTAGAGACCTTCACAGACTATATTAGAAGACAATTCGGAGATGAAGCTATAGGACACCACAACTGCGATGTTGAACACGATTCGATAGAAAACTCAATAGAGAAAGTCTGTGTAACTGAGGTTAAGGATATAATTAAAAACTTGAAATTGAAAAAAGCGATTATCGTACTAATATACAAAAGAAAGGGAGATAAAAGCGACTGCAATAACTACAGAGGGATTAGCTTATTAAGTACCGTAAGTAAAATATACTCAAAAACACTTATTCGTAGGGTAATGAAAATAACAGAAGCATAACCTTTCTTGTACCGATATCAAGGGTTCTGAGCTTGTTTTTCGTCCATCGAACTATACCAAATGAATAGAGTACTACCGGGACGGCAAGCATGTTCGTTGCAGATACTTTGTTCCTCGCCGACAGTTCGGAAGACCAAATTTGTCGGATGAGATATTTGTATCTGATTCGGAGAGTATCCTTTATAGATGTCACATCCTGAATGCGGCTCTGTGGCACGCCCAGGTATGTATAAGTCTCTCCAGCGCAAAGGTGTCGTACGGCGCTTCTATCAACGAGGTCAGTATCTTCAGGGATGCCATTAAGTTTTCGTCGCTTTAAATAAATCTTGGCGCATTTGTCTAATCCAAATTCCATTCCAATTTCTTTAGTATATCGTTTGACATTCCCCAGAGATAGATGCAGTTGCTCTCTGATTTTAGCATAGATCCTAAGATCGTCCATGTAAAATACATAAGTGACCTTGTACTTTCGATCTGCAGGCTTGCCTCATGTTGTCGCCTTGAAAAACACCTCTCTGAAAGGTGACCTTGTTAGTTGTCACACGACTTTTTCCAGATGAGATAGTAAATCTGGTTTTACAAAGCGGCATCAATCTCTCTATGGACACAACTATTTGCGGATGAACCTTTAAGATTTCCAAGAGGCAGATGATCAGTCTATGTGAGGTCGAATAGAAAGCTTTCCGATAATCAATCCAGGCCATCGATAGGTCACGCTGGTAGAAAGCTGCATCTTTGCAGACACATCTATCGATGAGCAGCTTCTTCCGACATTCGGCTACGCCTTTCTTTGAGCCTCGTTGTTCATACATTTCTTGCCACACAGGTACAATTGCCCGAACAATCCTATCATTTAGGATAGCTGTGAATATCTTAT
>NC_046661.1:115665503-115667413 GCF_010883055.1 Belonocnema kinseyi | reverse complement strand
CTTCGTAGACTTCTCTCCAAAATACTTCGACCTCCTCTGGTTTGGGTGGGTGTTCGACAGTAACTGGAGGGTCTTGGAAGAGTCGAAATGGGTCAGAGAGAATCTGTTGATTTTCTCTGACCCACCTTTCCCTCCGCTCTAGACTTCTCTTAGCGTCAGATAGTATCCGTATTCTTTCAACAATATGCTGCCTGATGGTCAGCAGCTTTGACTTGTTAAGTGTGTGGTAACTTTGGCGGTAAAATTCCTGCCAGACGTGATGTAGTCAATCACACACTGAATGCGGGACGCGTACTGTCTTGCCCAGCCTATCGTTATGGCAAGTTGATGCATTCGTCTTTTGGTCTTATGATCAACTGTTGCTTTTTTTTACGGTTCGCATCGGCCAAAGCTGCATTATACACACAATAATTGATAGCACGGAGGTCGGATTCTCCGGAAAAATGTCCACGAAGCTCGTCATCCATTTCAGCCAGATCTTTAGGCTTGAGAGAAACCTTGGTGTTAATGTTTCTCCGGGTCGTAAAGCATCGCTCTTCCTCTATTGGATGCCTGCCCGCGGTTGGTCTTAGTGTCTCCTGTCTTTCTCTGTTGCCGGCTTGTTCTAGCTGTGATAGAGTAGGCGTTCCGCTTACATAGCCCCTTTTTCGGAGTAGTTTAGCATGGTTTCGCAGACAATTGTCCGTGAATGCCTATTAATTTTTGTAAACATATTCAGCAGATGCCCTTGGTACAGGGACCCTCTATCCGCAACCCAAAGACGCGTTCGGTGGCTTTGTCGTAGGCCCTTCGGTTTGATTCTAGAGGTTCTCTTTTGATTCCTCTAGAATCAAACCGAAGGGCCTATGTGAAAGCCACCGAACGCGACCTCGGGTTGCGGATAAGGGTCCCTGTACCAAGGGTTTCTGCTGAATATGGTTACAAAAATAAATAGGCAGTCGCGGAAAATTGTCCAGGGGTGGTCCCGAAGGTATTAACCCCCAAGCGGAGGTGTGAAAACCGTGCCGAAAGCTGAATGGCACCTGGGTGAGGTGTCTAGAACTGTGATTCTGGGATACCGGGCGACCTCTCAGAGGACGCAGCCTTATCCTTGCATTCGGGGCTCTACAAGGATGGACGAACTCCTTTCCCTAGCTTCTCGTTGGAACAACAATGACAACACCAACCATATTTGTAGTAAGTGCGGTTCAAAACAACAGAACGCGCAGGGTTCCCGACAATGGGTCGGCCAACAATGCCGACCAATCTAGAGCTGGGGGAGCCAATGGAAATGGATTTAATGCGATGGATCGGCGGGATCTCGCGACCTTTGGGTGCACGGAGCGACTGAGCGTAAAAGGGGCTATGTAACCGAAACGCCTACTCCACCACAGCGATGCTTTACGACCTGGCTGAAATCGATGACGAGCTTCGTGGACATTTTTCCGGAGAATCCGACCTCTGGGCTATCAATTATTGTGTGTATAATGCAACGAGAGTTTGGGCCGATGCGAACCGTAAAAAAAAACCAACGGCTGATTATAAGACCAAAAGACGAATGCATCAACTTGCCATAAAGATAGGCTGGGCAAGAGGGAGAGTCGGGTCAGAGAAAATCAACAGTTGCTCTCTGACCCATCTCGACTCTTCCAAGACCCTCCAGTTACTGTCGAACACCAACCCAAACCAGATGAGGTCGAAGTATTTTGGAGAGAAGTCTACGAAGTTCAGCACAGACTGGATGAAGATTAAAAAAATATAAGTAGCTGCAAGGAGTTATGTGTTCCCCTCATAACAGCTGATACAGAATGCCCACCCATCACTACCGCGGAGGTGAAAAAAGTATTAAGAGGGATGAAGAACTATTTCGCACCGGGACCAGATTGTATCAAAACCTTCTGGTGGAAGAAGTTTTCTTCAACCCATCAGCA
>NC_046661.1:115663689-115665403 GCF_010883055.1 Belonocnema kinseyi | reverse complement strand
CAAAACCTTCTGGTGGAAGAAGTTTTCTTCAAGCCATCAGCATTTGGCCCGTATTTTCACCTCATATTTGAAGTCGGAAGAGCCGATTCCGGAGTGGTTGGTGGATGGGCGCACAATACTCCTGCCAAAAATAGGCAACTTAGCTGACACGAAGAATTACAAGCCAATAACTTGCCTGGACACGCTTTATAAGATATTCACAGCTATCCTAAATGATAGGATAGTTCTGGCAATTGTACCTGTGTGGCAATGAATGTCTGAACAACGAGGCTCAAGGAAAGGCGTAGCCGGATGTCGAGAGAACCTGTTCATCGATAGATGTGTCTGCAAAGATGCAGCATTCTACCAGCGTGACCTATCGATGGCCTGGATTGATTATCGGAAAGCTTTTGATTCGACCTCCCATAGACTTGTTATCTGTCTTTTGGAAATCTTAAAGGTTTATCCGCAAATAGTTAGGTGCATAGAGAGATTGATGCCGCTTTGGAAAACCAGATTTACTATCTCATCTGGAAAAAATCGTGTGACAACTAACAAGGTCACCTTTTAGAGAGGTGTCTTTCAGGGCGACACCATGAGCCAACTCCTCTTTTGACTTACATTATTGCCACTATCTTCAGCACTTCGCCATTCCGACGGGTACTTATGCGGCAAACCTGCAGATCGAAAGCACAAGCTCACTCATGTATTTTACATGGACGATCTTAAGATCTATGCTAAAAACAAAGAGCAACTACATCTAGCTCTAGGGATTGTCGAACGATATACTAAGGAAATTGGAATGGAATTTGGATTAGACAAATGCGCCAAGGTTTATTTGAAGCGAGGAAAACTTATTGGCATCCCTAAAGTGCCTGAGCTCGTTGATAGAAGCGCTATACGACACCTTTGCGCTGGAGAGACTTATACATACCTGGGCGTGCCACAGAGCCGCATTCAGGATGCGACATCTATAAAGGATACTCTTCGAAGCAGATACAAACGTCTTATCCGACAGATTTGGTCTTCCGAACTGTCGGCGAGGAACAAAGTATCTGCAACGAACATGCTTGCCGTCCCGGTAGTACTCTATTCATTTGGAATAGTGCCATGGACGAAGAACGAGCTCAAATCCCTTGATATCGGGACAAGAAAGGTTGTGCACATGAACAAAAGCATGCATCTTAAGTCTTCCGTTCCGCGACTGTACATCTCACATCGTTAGGGTGGTCGCGAAATATTGAGTCTTGAATGTCTTCACAACAGGATTATTCTGGGTACAGCACATAGAGTTGCAAATGGAAAAGACCCTCTTCTTAAAATGGTCAGGACTCACGAAGAAGTGGGCAAAGGAGCGTTTCTCTACAAAGCAGCGGAGGAGGCTGCTGAAACACTCGGACTTGACTTCAGTATTAGGGGCGAGCAAAGTGCATCAAATCTTATCTATCTCGAGTACTCACTCCTGAAAGCCCGGATTAAGAAAGCACAAGAGAAAAACTTTCGTGAACAGCTCCTCGATAAGAGGATGCACGGTATCTTCCATAGAAATGTGAAGGATCATTCAATTTTTTGTGAGCTAACGTTTGCTTTCCTTAAATCACCTGGATTGAAGTCTGGTGCGGAGGGTTTCATGTTTACATGCCAAGACGGTGTCATTTCCACCTTAACATACCGTCGCCACATTTTGAGCCAAGACATTCCCGATGATAGCTGCAGGGCGTGCCATGCACACCCC
>NC_046661.1:115649744-115663589 GCF_010883055.1 Belonocnema kinseyi | reverse complement strand
TTTCAAGCAATGAATTAGCAGATTTCAAATACGGACGTGAAGAGGGCAACTATGCGCATCTCCCCCCACCATACCCTATTTGGTTGAAGATTAAATTTTTAGTTTGGTTATATTGATCTTTTTTTTAAAGAAAATTCAACTACTAAGTTCAATTTAAAAACTTTTCCTTCAATATTTATTTGTTTTCGAAAAATTAATTATTTTATTTAAAATTTAACTTTTTTATTGACTATTCGTCTTTTTAGATAAAAAAATTTGTCCTTTTAGATTGATAATTTTAACCGTTTTCTAAAAAATTCGTCATTTTGATCTGAAAATTTAACTATTTGATTGAAAGTTCAACTATAAAGTTAAAAATTCAACTATTTTGTTGAAAATTCAATTATGTTTCTGAAAATTCAACAACATTTTTTATCGAGAATTCGAGAGCTTTGATGAAAATTCGTCTTTTAAAAAAGAAAATTCGTACTTTTGCATTGAAAATTCATATTTTTGCTCTAGAAATCTTGTTAGGTTTAAAAGTTTATTATATTGAAATGGACTTTTCAGCCTGAAAACTCAATCCTTACGTTTAAAATTCATCTCTTTTAACAGAAAATTAATTTGTGTTTGATTTAAAAATGTAACCATTTCGTTGAAAATTCGTCCTTTTTTGCTTGAAATTTCAACTTTTTAGTTTTCAATGCAACTATATGGTAGACAATAATTTGTTCTGTTTTGTAAATATTTTGTTAAAAAATCAACTGCTTTGTGGAAAATTCGTCTTTTTGGATTAATAATGAATATTTTTGTCTAATTCATGCTTTTTGTAGAAATTTACTTATTTAAATGTATTATAAAAAATTCTCTATTTCGGTTGTAAGATTCGACTATTTGGTTAAAAATGCAACAGATTCTGATTTAAAATGTAATCCTTTTTAGTTTGAGAATTCAACCATTCGGTTGAAAATTCGTATTTTAAGGCTAAAGATTTAACTACTTGTTTAAAATGTCGTTAAAAATTCTACAGTTTGTTTAGCAATTCATTTTTTTTTTTTCAAAATTCCTCACTTTTGCTTGAATGTTCAACTAGATGGTTGTAAACGATAATCCATTCTGGTTTCTATTAAAAATTCAACTATTCAGTTCAAAATGTAGCTATATGGTTGAAAATACGTCTATTTGGATACAAATTAAATTTTGTTGTTGAAAATTCAACCGTTTCATTGGAAAGTCGCGTTTCTCTTGGAAAATTTCAATGTTTAATTTTTCCTATAAAACTTAACTTTAAAAATTTAACTGTCTTAACAAATTTGTCTTCTTGGATTAAAGATTCGAGTATTTGGTTACAAATGCAACCTTTCACGATTGAAGTTAATTCTTTTTGTTCGGAAATTCGGCATTGTAGGTGTAAAGTTACATTATTGCGTTGCAAATGCAACCGTTTGATCTACAAATAATGTGTTGTTGAAAATTCAACTATTAGGTTGAAAAATCATCTTCTTTGTTTAAAAATTCATGTAGTTTGTTGAAAATGCAAAATATTTCTACTTGCAATATTAACTGTTTTGGGTTGTATTCAGTATGGAACCTGTAATATTGGTTCATTAAAAAAAAATCGTTTGTCTATAATCCCCATATTTTCGTGAAAAATCACCTTATTTTCCCTGTTTTGAAAGCATTTTGGGCTCCTTATTTCTTTGCAATTAATTGATCAATTAATCATAATTAAAATATTAAATGTCGTTTCCTAAATAATAATAATTTTTTCGATTCTTCTGATCCTAATTTATATTACACTTCTTATTCTAGTATATGTCTTCATCCTTTGAAAATCATCAAAAATGACGTGATAAAAATTCAGCGAATCTCACGCCAGTCATTAAATCTGACGATTCATATCGAAAAACGAAGAACACCTTCGAGAGTGACCTCAGTTCTCATTAAAACTGACAATGAAATAATTCTTGCCAATTTTAATCTAGAGATACTCAGAAAAAAATTTCTTGAACGGAAAAATGCTTTTCTTGGATATAAATCAAAATTTTGTGAAATCAAGCAAATCTCGGTTGATGCAACAAAATATTTGATTGACTTAAACAGATTTTTAACATGAATTAACCGAATGCTCCATCCACCAGAAGATTTTCATAAAACAACCAACAAACTTAGTTGGGTCAACCAAATAGTTAATAAAAATTTAATAATTGTTTAATTAACCTTTCGGACTAATTTCAGCCCTAATATAGTTAGGATAAGGATTTTTTTTTTGATCATTCGTGAAGAAACAGGCAGGATGACCAAATACTTCATTTTCAAAATTCCCTGTGTTTCCTTGATCAATTTTTTTCTATCAATATTTAAATACTAGCATTTCAACCTTGCAATATTTTTAACATACGTTCTTGAATAAACAAAATAAAACAATATTTCAGATACAAATTTAAAATTTTCACATTAATTAATTTCTCTTAAGGCTATGTGATATTTCCTAACATGTTTTCACACGAAGCGCCGCATCGAGTTGAAAATTTGGCATAATACATAATGAGCACTAAGGGAGGTGGGGCTGGTCTCAAATTTAAATAATGATAAAATTTTTTTTTGTAAATAATGTTCTTTCTTTTTTCATAATTATTAAAATCTAGGAACAGTCCTGCCTTTCTTAGTGCGTCTTACTTATTATCCCAAATTTTCAACTCGATGTGGTAGTCAGTGTAAAAATATAGTAAGTTAGGAAATAAAAAAAGTCGGTAATGTTGGAAACTGGTCACGCGACCCACTCGTCGCATGGCCCTAAACAAAAGATTACTTTTTTACCTTAAAAGATCAATTATTAACAAAATACTTGAATTCTTCAATGGGCCATTTACAAAATCATTCTTCTTGTTAACAACAATGAAAAAAGTATCACGCAAGGATGGGAGGGGTTCGGAAATTCTGTAAAATGTATTATCTAATTGTTCTACCTTCAAACCAAAAGATGAAGTTTCTGTAGAAAAATTCAATTTTTAAACGAGAAAATATCAATTTTCAGCAAAACAATTAATTTGAAATAAAATAGTTATATTTTCGAACAAAGAGATAAACCTTCATTCAAACAAATAATTTTTCAATAAATTAGTGCACCGTTTATCCACGCAGTGGAATTTTCTTTAAATATCAACTTTCGAGAAAATAATTAAACTTTCAACCACAGAAATACATTTTCAACTAAAAACATTAATCTTAAAAAATATTTCTTTATAAGGTGGTTTAACCAAAATTTTCTAACAAAATAAGATTACATTCCAACCAAACAGTCCATAAAAGATTTTAGTTTGAATTTTCAATATTTAAATATAAGTTCTAAGCCAGAAGTTAATTTTCTACGAATTGACTTGAATTTTTGGAGTTGGGACAAATTGTCAACAAATTGTTTAAATTTTCATCAAAAAAGGAGGACTTAAATAAAATGGTTGAATTTTTATCCAAGGAAGATAACATTTCTACTAAAACAGATTCGTTTTTGAGTCCAAAAGACAAATTAAAAGAAAGTTGAATTTTTATCCGGAAAATATTTCAGTGCACTTTTCAACACCAAAATATAAATTTTCAACAAAAAATAATTTTTTTACGAAATAGTAAAATTTTTAACCCAAAAAGACAGATTTTCAACAAAAAGTATGATTTTTCAACAAAATTATTAAATTTTTAAGCAAATAATAAAATTTATTTTTCAAAAAATCTTCAAGAAGAAGTAAATGCAAAACAAAATCTGCCTCATAAATTTATTTTTCTTGGCAGTTGCTTCAAAATATACAAATTCCTTGATTTTTTCAAAGAGTTCGATTTTTACTGACAAAGTTTATTTTTCGGCGTGTAAAATGAAATTCATATTAAATTTCTGTACAATTACTGCAGCTTATTTGTTTCATTTGCGAATTTCTAAAAATTACGCACACAAATGAGACTCCCCCCCCCCCTAAGCCTTAGCAAATCGTAACAAAATATCCCGAGCCCGCCCGCCCTTGAGCTGTTACGTAATTTGAGTTCGGTCCTTAATTAAACAAATCAACATTCCAGATATAGCTTAGTCAGTCTGGGATTGGGACACAGATATTTAAAAAGTGCACTATGGATTATAAACGTGCATCGACGTTCTACGTTGTTATTGTTATTACTATTAGCATAAACATAACGTAGTACGGCTGCCAAGCGCATTCCATTGCATCGTAATATCGAGGCCAATTTAAATGCCTTGTGTGCATACCAATGAGAACATTATATTAGTGTGTTGATGGCAGATGTAATTTTCACTTCAGGCTTAAAATTCAAGGACGAAAAACCGTGCCTAAAATATGGCTTATTTTTACAATTTTAGGCTGTACACTCTCTCCGTTGTTCCCTTCTTCTCTCCTTTTTCAAAGAATTCCTCTTTTTATATTCTCACCATAATGAGAGGGTATTTGTTTTATGTTAAAATCGAGGGGCTTCGCAATAAGAAATCTTTAATTGCTGCGCGGGAAATCTATGGACGGAATTCTTCGAAATCTCTCAGCATTCTGGACCGAACACCCGACTGAATCGGAAAGCCGTCGAGTATAACCGATTCTATAGAATCCCATGTGAGTTTTGATCGCAAACAACATCGGAAATCTCGGAACTCTCTGTTATCTCAACGAAATCTTGGAAATCACTATAAGAATTCAATACAGATGGCTGCATTCACAATTTTAAGATTTCCGTATTTCGTAGTGAGTAACCCGTCGTTGTCATTGTCTTATTTACGTCCGAAAACTTATGAAAGTCTAAATGGATTGGATTTTGCTATAGCATACTGTTTAAGCGACCGAAAAGAAAGATCGAGTTCCTTAATCAGCATTTTTTGACCAACTGTTATGTTTTTGAACACCAAAATAAAAATTAGTGAAAAGTTCCAGTTTGCGGCTAAACAATTCGAAATATGGAATAAAATAAAGACCAGAATTATGCACTAAAAAAATATCTACAAATTTTCTATCAGTCAATTTTTGATAGGACGCAAAGTCTTTGTTTTAATCGTGAAAAATAATATTGAAAATAAAAAAATGAAACATTTGGAGAGAATGACACAAGCTAAGAAAAAAAAGAATAGATCAAAATTATGCACCGAAAAAATATTTAGAAATGTGTTATTAATGACTTTAGGATATGACCTGTGATTTATTTTTCAATCGTAAACAATAATATTGAAAATAAAAAATTAAATTTTTTGATAAACCAGACAACCTACGAAAGAAATAAATAAACAAAAGATGTTCACATCTAACAAGCTATAAATGTGTTATTCATTAGTTTTAATAGGACACGTAGATTTTGTTTCAATCATAAAAAATAACATTAAAACTAATAATTAAAAACGACTCAAGGTGCAAAAAAAATTAATGGCAAAAGTTATTCACCCTACAATGAACTAGGAATATTTTATGTGTAATTTATTGTTATAATTCTTTATTGAATGCGTACTTTTTTCAATTATCAAAATAATACAACGGAAATACATCTTTTTCAATATCAATGCGTATTATGAATTGTAATAACATACATTTATTGAAATGATTTATTTGCCAGCTTAGCTGAGAATTAAAATTAATTAAAAAATAAATAACAAATATTAAAGTAATAATTTTCTCGTTTAATGAAAACTGAATTAATAGAACCACCTGTGCAGAAATTGCCCAACTTATTCACAAATTTCGATCTGGGGTAGATGGTATGGCTCGCGTCGAAACCACGTCGGGTCGGCTTAGGTTAGAAAAGGTTATGTCAAGTTTGCTGTTATCCTCGTGATATTGTTTTGTTTGCATCAAACTATGTATTTTGACGCTCTGATCAGGAATATGGTCGTGAAAATTTCCGCAAATTTGATTTTCAAGGTAAAACCCTCAAAAACTAAAAAAATTTCATGGTTTTCCTTTTATTGCAGTCAATAATAAAAATGTACAAAACAGTTTGAAATAAAAGTTATAGATCTTTTAATGACACACGTTTTATGCCGAATGCGTTTATACCCTGCGAATGACAGTTTTCGAGAAAATATACGATAAATATAAAAAATTACAGAAATACTGCAAAATGTTCAGCTCTTCGACTTAAATTGTATGAAAAAATGATAAAACTTATAAAATTATAACAAAAATATGTATTTTTAAAATATCTCATAAATTTTACTTGTTTTTGGAATACTTTTAAAAGATTCTTCAGATATTTATATTGTCAAGGTCGACTGTCAAACATTGCGAAATTAGTGACTTTCGAGATTACGGATGTCAGACATCTTAGTTTGTTTCTTTCAAACTGCAAGAAAATCATTTTCATTCCTAACTTTGTACGTCCACTTCCTATGCATTCGTATTACTTGAAAACATTACTTTATATAAAATATACGGATTTCCGGATTAGTAACATTATATATTAAATGATTTTAATATTTTCTCGAACATAACCTCACTTTTAAAATCATATTCCACGTGCCCCATGTGCGTTAGTTAAACAAAAGAATTTCCAAAAGAATATTAAAAAGATTAAAAAATATTCAGAATTGAAATTCATTTATGAATGTGTGTGTGTTTAATAGCTCTAAATTTGAACATTGTTTTTAAAACATAATATTGTTTTTTAAACATAATGTTTTTCTCTTATATGCAAACTCTTAACTGTAAATTCAAGTAATAAAAATAGTTCAATTAAATGTAGATTCTGCATTATTGAACTGTCAAAATAATACTATTGAAATAAAAAATTAAAGGGGCCATATCTAGGCCAGATCGGGCCCCCATTTTGAATGCTTAGATCTGGGCCCTGTCGGGTAGGTCGTTTCATTTACGGTCTGGCGCTAGACAGATTACCCTATCGGGGCCATATTTTTCCCGTTTGGGACCCGACCGCACCCCACCAAAATATCTGCACGGACAAATGAGAAAATACAACTGTTTTTACTCAAAGTTTATTTATTCCGATAGAAAAATGTTTACTATTATATTTTATGGTCAAAATTCATTTCGCTTTTTACAAAATTCTACTATTTGGTGGAAAATTATCTTCTTTTGTTTAAAATTCCACTATGTTAATAAAGTTTTGTTTGAAAAATGACATTTTAAACTGAAAATTGATATTTTCTAGTTGAAGCTTAACCATTTGGTTAAAAGTTCATGTATTTTATTGAAACTTCTTTTTTTCAGCAGAAAATTATTTTTTTGATTGTAATTTCATTTTTTAAAAATTAAAAATGCAACGTTTCAGTTGAAAATGAATCTGTATAGCGTTAAGTTTCAACTATCATGTTGAAAATTAGTCTGTTCTACTTCAATTAAACAGTTTTTTATTTCGAATTCTTATTTTCTTCTGGTTGCCATATCAATTATTTCATGTCCCGTTTAAAATTTTTTTAAAAATATTTATCATTTTAGTTGAAAGTTTAACTAGTTTGTCAAAAAATGGTCTTTTTAGGTTGAAAATGCATTTTTTTTACAAATTTAGTCGCTTGGTAAAAAATTCAAATTTTTTTTTAAATTATTGTTGGGGAGCGGCGGGTAATGTGGCGCGGCGGTTAATGTGGCGCACCCTCATTTACAGAAATTGATTTATAACAAGAGGTATTTACTGTACTGTATTGTTTTATGTGTATTGTTTTTTATGGTGAAAAAATTTGCTCAATAAAGCTAATCACTCAATTCTTATTATGAAAAGTTATTTTTGGGTATTATGTGTGTATTTTTAAAGTGACAAAAAGTATTGAAAAAGTACAGTAGCATTTTTCCGTACTAAAAAACGTAATATATATCGTTCAAGTTGCACACAATTTATAAGTAATTATTTGAACCCGTTCATTTACCCAAAAATGAATTTCACTGAAATCAGAAAGCAACTTTCACTTCCCTTTCCGAAATTGCAGTAAGAGCGCGCCCCATTAGCAAACCAGGAAGGATAACTTGGCGCAGGCACACTTTTTATGAAACTTGATAATTAACTACTTTAATAGACGTAAATTCAATAATAATTATACGCATAGGGTAGATAAGATATTGATTTACGTGCTCTATATTATTTTACTACAGTTTTCAAAATATTTAACTTTTAGTGGAGCTTGTTATAACATGTGCGCTACATTACCCGCCGCCCCCTTATTATGTTAAAACTTCATCATTTGATAGAAATTTAAACTTCTTCAGTTGTTCGTTTAAAACTCAACTATTTTGGTAGAAAATTTAATTCTTTGTTTGAAAATTCAACTATTCACTAAAAATTCAACTATTAGATAGAAAACATACTTTTTTGTAAAAATTTATATTTTCAGTTTGAAAATGTAACTGTTTCGTAGAAAAAACCGTCTTTTTGGTTTGGAAATTAAACGCTTTCGGCACAAATTTCATTTTTTTTTTCAACAAAAAAAAATAAATAAAACTGTTAATTGAAAATTGAACTATTTTGTAAAAATTCAATAATTTCGTTAAAAATTCAATTGTTTATTTAAAAGCTTAAATATTTGGTAGAAAATTTGCTTTCTTGTTTAAAATTCATGTCTTCGGTTTGAGAATTCCGTTATTTTGTAGAAATCTCATGTTTGTGGCTTGAAAATTTAAATATTTGTTTGAAGATTCAAGTATTTCGTTAAAAATTTGTCTTCTTTGGTAGCAAAATCTTTTTGGTGCAAAATTTATCTTTTCGGTTAAACATTTTATTATTTGAAGGGCCACACTGCATAGGGCGCAAGTGCCAAATTTTCAAAAATCGGTTTATTGGCTTAAACTACTTGTTGCTTCCTTACTCGTGACCTTGTAGGAAAGTGTGGTCCAATTCGAGCCGAATGTAGGACGAGGAAAAAAGTCAGTGCATATGGGGGTAAGTGCCACGATGCTTGCTGGCGTAAGTGCCATGCGTCATAGTGTGTTGTCACCGCGGCGTAATTGATTTTCAGACGACGCGTCGATTCTGGTTTTTTGAAGTTTGTCCGTCAAAAATTATAAATTCTGCGAAAGATATATTTGCTGCAACAGTTAATTTTTATGTGTTAAAATTGAAGCTTTCTGGTTCTCGCCGATAAATGACCATGGCTTTCTCGCCCATGTTTATCTTTTTTAAGCGCTTTTTCGCGATTCAATAGAGCTAAAAAATAGCTCAAAAGTAGTTTCCCCTCTCTTAAATTCAAAAATAAAACAGTTACGCATTTTTTTATGTGTTAAAATATAAGCTTTCTGGTGCGCACCGATCTTTCACCAAGACGTTCTCGCACATGGTTATCTTTTTCAAAGCACTCTTTTTGAAATTGAATAGAGCTAACCAATAGCTCAAAAGTAATTTCTTGTTTATTTTTTTTTAATACATTGAGAAATAAAACAGTTACGTAACTAATGGAAATCCGATATATGGGGACACGCTGTTCTTTTGACAAAGATTTGCTCGGAGATGGATGCTTCTTTCCGGATGTTCGTTTCATGGTTCGATAAACACTAACAGTAACTCGAAACGTTTTTTCATTTTTTTTTAAATTATTTGCTTGAAAGTCATACAGTTTTTTATTTCTCCTGTAAAATTCGGGTTTTGGCACTTACGCCCGTATGCAGTGTGCCCCGTAATTTGTTTAAGAATTCATAAATTTTTGTTAAAAATCCAAACAAATGGTATCAGGTTGAACTAGTTTCTTAGAAATGCATTTCTTTAATTCAACTTTTTGCTTTAAAACTTAACGCTTTGTTTGAAAATTTGTTGTTCTTTCTGTTATTTAAAGAAATTAATTTTTTCTTGAAATTAAACTATTCTATTCTTTGTTGAGTATTCATCATTTATTATTTGAAAATTGGTATTTTTTGGTGGAAAATTCTACGGTTTTGTTAAAAATGCGTCCTTTGGGATTAAAAATTCATCTTTTCCTAAAGATCATATTTGTAGGTTGAAAATTCAGCTAATTGGAAGTTGTACTATGTTGTTAAAAATGCGTCCCTTTTGTTTGAAACTGCAACTGCTTCGTTGTAAGTGCATCTTCTTAGCAAACCTATTTTTTTTAATTGAACTATTTAGTTGAAAACTCATCTTTCTTGATTGAAAAATAATCTTTTTGCGTTTACAAGCCAACTGTTTTCTAAAGTATTCAACTTTTTTGTAGTGAAGAAATTATATTTTGAACAGTTTAAACAATTTTTGTTTAGACAATTTCTTTAAATATGCGATATACGGAAAAACTAATAGCGTCATTCGATTTTGCACAAAAAAGTACATCCTTACTCGACTGAGCTTTAGTATGCACTTTTCAGGCTAAATAAAATATTTATAAATTACGTAGGGAATAAGTCTCAAATTGAGTACTTAAAGAAGTATATTTGATTTGTTGAGCATCTTTTCTGTCTGAATAAAAACTATTTGAATTTAATAGTAGAAAATGACTATTTCGATTTATAGTCGAGATATTTTCTAATTCAATAGTGAAAGATTAATTGCTTAATTAATTAATAATTTGAAAACGTAAAAAATATAAAAGTTTAATAAAAAAATGTAATAGTGTAACATTTTTAACTCTTTTAAAAGAATATGAAGGCCAAATTGAGACATTGTTAGCGAGACCTTATCTGTTTCCATTATCAAAATATTGCCTTTTGATTGTTTGAAAACAGTTTTAAAAAAAAGAATTTTTAGTATCTGAAGACTATAATGGATCAGTATAAATCATTATATGAATTAATTATGCCTAATCAGGAACCTTATGCGCTATTTTTTAACAAATTTGTGTTTTTGATTTTTAAATGTTTTTTTTTATATTTTCCTTATTTTATAGAGAAAAATTCAATTATTTAACAAACTTTTGGAACATTATTTTCCTTAAATAAGTATCAGTTTGAATGACTATGAAATTGAGTGCCTGAAGATTTTTTTCTATTGTACAGCATGTTTCTTTAAGCAGAAAATACTTTGAGGGCCCTCTAAATAAAAGTGGTCAAAATTTAAATAAATACCAGAGAAATTTTAAAGAAATTATTAGCGTAAAGCAAGTCGCAACAGATTAGTAGAAAATTAATAGTTCAATTTGTTATGTGTCAGTTTACTCGAAGAGAAAAAATAATTACTTGATTCAAATTAATAAATTTACTTAGGACTCTGTACAATAATTTTAGAATAGTTATAAACGTGGAAATCGTAAGAAATAGGGAAATTCAATAAAATAATGTAATGATGTTAAATTCTTATCTTTATTGAAATACTGAGGTCATATTGTGAAATTATAAGACTTCGGAGGTGCCGGTCGTGTACAAATTTTGAATATTCGTTCTGTTCTAAATTGTGTTTCGTTATGCTGATAATAGAAAACACGGAAACCTACTTAAAGGTAAGTAATTAATATCAATTTATTATAATTTTTTGATGAAAACGAAATTTTAAACCTAAAAACTACAAACAACGCGGAGATTTTTATCCAGGGGTGGGTTCTGTCTTTTTATCATAACTTTAAAGATTTAGGCCTTAAATAAACAAGAAATAAACACAAATAAACATATACATATATGTATATATATTTATTTATTCAGTTATTTATTATTCATT
The DNA here is from genome assembly GCF_010883055.1 of Belonocnema kinseyi. NCBI lineage: Eukaryota > Metazoa > Arthropoda > Insecta > Hymenoptera > Cynipidae > Belonocnema > Belonocnema kinseyi. The sequence continues at coordinate 115,652,057 of NC_046661.1, read as the reverse complement.
TATTTATTTATTTCATTAAAAAGTTTTCTTATTTGTGCATTAAGTAGAAAAGTCCAAATTGAACTGTTTTTATTGTTGGAAACTTTCCTGTCTTTCTAGAAATGCGTAAAGTTTTATCAAATTAAACTCTCTAGACGGTTTACTTAGAAAATTTCAATGGTTTTAAAGAAGATCATTTTCATAAATTCTCCTTCGTAGAATTTTTGTTTTAGGTCACAGGAAATGTGAAGTAATTTTGTTAGCAATCTCTAACATGTGGATCCAGCTGTTCCTTAAGTCAGTTTCAAAAGGACTTCAGAGGTGCCGGTCGTGTACCCCGAGAATGGTGAAAAACCAAATAGAAAATTCTAAATTTTGAAATTTTCTTCTTGTTAAAATTGTGTTTCGTTATACAGATAATAGAAAATCCGGAAACCTACTTAAAGATAAGTAATTTATAACAATTTATTATAATTATAAAATCCGGTAACCTACTTAAAGATAGGTAATTTATATCAATTTATTATAATTTTCTTATGAAAAAGAAATTTTTAACCTATAAACAACAAACAACGCGGAGATTTTTATCGGGGGAGGAGGGGTTCTCTCTTTTTATTATAAATTTAAAGATCTAGGCCTTAAATAAACTGCCGGGTATTAACATATGGGGTCACATTAACTCTCATCTAATACAACGCTGTTGAAAGCTGGTGACCTTCTCAGCATAAAAACATAAACCCAAGACGACTCTTTCGGTTCCAGTTCTGCTCCCTTCCAACCCTCCCTTATTAACTAAAGTTTGCTGGGACGGACGTTACAACTACAATCTCCATCTGTGTCGAATTTCTACTTAACTTGAACATGATTTCGAATCGCAAACTAAAATCAAGGTAAAAGTATTATGAGAAACTATGCATGTAAGGAAACTAGATATTGTATGTATGCTTGAAACAAAGAAAAAGGTATACGAAAGTAGGGACCTAGAAAATGGGGTGTTAAAAGGCGGATTTGAAATATGGTCAGGAGTAGATAGTGAATCACATGTTAGGCAAGGAATAGGTCTGCTTTTGAATGAAAGAGCGAAGCAGCATCTCGGAGGTCATGATTTTGTATCTCACAGACTGCAGTGGGCTAGAATGAAAGTAGGAATCCGAAGATTATTTATCATAGCATGCTACACGCTAGTTTATAGTGGTTCCAAAGAAGTAAAAGACGCTTTCTGGGATACTTTAAATGACACAATAAATATTTGCGATCGTGATGAAAGAATAATTCTGCTAGGAGATATGAATGGATGGGTAAGCATCAAAAAACAGGATACAGGAAAATTATTAGGTAATTTTGGAGATCCAAGAATGAACTATAAGGGAGATAAATTAGTTGGCTGGTGCTTCGAAGGTGTCTGTTAATTACAAATACTTGGTTTAGGCATAAACTGATCCACATGTACACCTGGTCTAAAGGAAATAGCCGCAGTATAATTGACTTTGTTGTTGCGGATGAAAGACTAAAAGAGTTAGTCAAAGATACAAGAGTCATGAGGGGTCCTGAATGCAATACTGATCATTACCTTCTGACCTCAAAAATTAACTTAGGTCGGGGATGGAGAAAAAAGAGAACCAAGAAAGCAAAACAAACGCGAATCAAAATTGAGAACCGACAGAAACCGGATGTGCGAATAGATTTCAAAATAAGAAAATCGAAAGGATAAATAGGGTAACAAGGGAGGATCTTATAAAAAACAAAGATATACAGGACGCATGGACAAAGTTCCGGGATATCATTGTTCGTGTTGCGATCGAAGTGTGCAATCGAAATGTGAAGTTAGCAATGAGGAAAGAAATAAACGTATAAATGATTACAGAGATAAAAAGTGGATACTCAAACGAATAATTAAGGAAAGTAAAGGTCTAATTAGAACAGAAGAAGAGAAGAAAATACAAAACGACTTTGAAGGAAGCAAGAAACTGCTTTATACAAAAATGAAAGGAAACAAAAGTACAAAATTTGTCAACATGAGAAATAGTAATGGGGAAATGCTACTAGGCAGTCTGATAAGTCCCTGAAAAATGAAACACAGAGACGTTTTTTGGCCAAAGTCGGTTTTATTTTTCAACATAATCTCCTTTCAGGTCGATACAGCGAGTCCAACGATTTTCTAACTTTTTGATACCGTCCGAAAAGTACTCGATCGGAAGGTCTCCAAAATAGGCCTCAGTTTCAACTATGAGTTCCTCATTTGAGTAAAAACACTTACCGGTGAGCCATCTCTTCAGGTTAGGGAACAAGTAATAGTCGCTGGGGGCCAGGTCTGGTGAATACGGTGGCTGAGGA
>NC_046661.1:115638454-115649644 GCF_010883055.1 Belonocnema kinseyi | reverse complement strand
ACGCGAAAATAATGCCAAATTCTGCTGGGAAGTTGTCACGCGAATTCGTTTTTGGTCCACTGTGAGCAAACGCGGCACCCATCGCGCGCAGAGCTTCTTCATTCCCAAAACTGAATGCACGATATTGCCCACACGTTCTAATGATATGTCTACAGCATTAGCTACCTCTCTCAATTTCACTTTGGGATCATTCAACATCATATCATGGATTTTTTCGACATTTTCTGGTGTAGTGACCTCTTTCGGGCACCCAGATCGTTCAGCATAAACTGTGCTCGTACGGCCACAACGAAACTCGGTAAACCACTTATGAATCGTTCCAATCGACGGTGCAGAGTCCGGGTAATACTTATCCAGCTTGGCCTTGGTCTCGGATATCGTTTTCTTGTGAAGATAGTAGTGTTTGATCAAAACTCGAAACTCAGATTTTTCCATATTAAAAAAAACTCGGAGGTTAGTCGCTTCTCAGTGCTGTAACTTGTAAATGCATAAACATAAGTAGCTGAAGTTTTGACAGGCATCATTTGAAGGATCAAGCTCGACGAAAATGGTTCACATTAGTGAATACTAATGCCATCTCTTAGAATTTTCAGGTACTTATCAGACTGCCTAGTATATTTTGCAGACGGGATATTAGAGGTTTTTACAAATTATTTTAGGGGACAATTCGGAGATGAAGCTATAGGACGCCACAACTGCGATGTAGAACATGATGCGTTAGAAAACTTAATTAAGAAAGTCTGTGTCACTGAGGTTAGGGATATAATTAAGAACTTGAAAGATGGTAAGTCTGCCGGGGTAAGTCTGCTTAAACACGGTGGCGAGTACATATAGTACTACATAGACTATGCAAAATGATTAATTTATGTTTTGAGGTGGAACACGTCCCAGACGATTGGAAACAAGCGATTATCCTACCAACATACAAAGGAAAGGGAGATAAAGGCGACTGCAATGATTACATAGGGATTAGCCTATTAAGTACCGTATGTAAAATAGACTCAAAAATACTTATTCGTAGGGTAATGAAAATAACAGAAGCAACGATTTTGGAAGTCCACAGTCGGTTTATGCCGGAAAGGTTATGTACGGATCAAATATTTAGCTTAAGGCAAGTAGCATTGAAATGTCTTCTCCGGGCATCACTTCCCCTCGAGAAATATTGAAATCGAGGGACTGTGGCAAAAATGAGCATTTCTTCCCCGGGCGTCACTTCCCCAATGAAATATTTAAATCTACATACTATGTCAAAAATGTCATAGAGGAAGACATGCCCATTTATGCCATACTCTGGCGATTTAAATATTTCGTTGAGGAAGGAAGACATGTCAATTTATGCCACAAACTCTCGATTTCAATATTTGACGGCGGAAGTGATTCCCGAGGAAGACATGCCCAAGATAACCCCTGTTTCGGATACGTTTTATTGAACCAGGGAAGTGATGCTCTGATAAGCCACAGAGTTGGAGAAAGAGATGTCTAAGGCAACCATTTAACTCATTATTTTAAAAGCTGTTACAATCGAACTTTCAGACAGATTTTCTTCTATAGATTTGTAAATTTCCTGTTAAAAAAATAAATTCTGCAAAATAGACTGTTTTGAGAAACCTGAATTCACTTCGTATGAAAGCTTATGTCTCTTCGAAAGATAAACGCATCCTTTTGTTTTCGTACAACATTTTCGTAATGACTGAAAATTGGGCCACCTTGTCCTCTATAACGGGAACTTTTCTTGCGGGACAGCAGTGTATTAATACAAATTCCTCGAGAAAGATGTATTTTGAACACCTGGACTGTCATTAATGCCTTAAATCATTGTTTTATTGTTTTCATCATTATTTCTCAACTCTCAATAAATTTATTTTCAATTTTCAACCATTTATTTTCGGTAACCTATTCTGAATTTGTGCTTTATAATGCTTATTTGATCCTCTAAAGCAAATCATATTGAATTGAAATTCTAGTTTGAATTATCTGCAAAAATTTGATACTGTAAACTTTAGTGGGTCGTCGTATAAGAAAATATAAGGAGAGTAAACGGTTCCATATTTTATGAGAGATGAATAAAAAATTATGTATGCTTATAGAGAGTTTTTGTATAAATAAATTAAACAAATTAATTTGATCTAAACAAGTTTTCAATTAAAACAAATTTTTCCAGCAGTCATGAGTATAATATGTATTTATTTCAGTCGAATATATATGCATTTAACTTGGTAAAATGTTGATTTTTTAAAATAAATGTTTGATTGAAATGGTCTCCTTCGTATTCTACATGGAAACAAACATTTTCTCCGAACAATTAAATACCGCACATCCGCCAGGTACCCCCCACCCAGCAATTGCGCATTCGCCAGGTACCCTTTCTGCCTGCAATTCGTAGTACTCGGAAATTCGAACAATTTATCCGAACGACTTTTTTCGGTAGAAAGAAACTTATCAGAGCTAATTTTCTAACCTCAAAAAAACAAACGAAATTAAGCATTTTAAGCCAAACAACGCACGATATGTAAATAACTCAACAGAAGAAAAACTTTTCTTTTTGAAACCCCGAAAAGATTATTATAACAACTTTTTATATTTTATTGAAAAATTAAAATGTTAAGCAAAGAAACGTGAGATACGAAAATAAGTTAAGATAATAAATTTTTCGCCTTCGCAAAGACCTATAAGATTTCATTCGAACATTTTTCATTAGGAGGCAATTTGTCTTAAATCATCGAGATAATTTTTACATTCTCATCATAATGATAATGAATAAAAAAAACAGGTTTTTTATGGCATCTGCCGGTCTGCTGTCCTTGAAATCTGTGTGCCTGATCGAGTTTTATAACTGGTATAATATGACCAATAGTTCTAGTTTTGACCACACAAAAAATACTGAAAAGTCAAACATTGAATTTTGCGGTCAAAGTATGCAGGATAGGAAAAAACGTGAGTAAGAAAAAAGTGTTAACCAAAAAATGTACAAATTTGAGATTAATTACTTTTTAATAAATGTGTGGTTTTTGTTTTATTGGTAGAAAATAACATTAAAATTTTTAAAATATAAATTTGTTGTAAAAAGTACACAATCTACAAAAACAGTTGTTGACCCAAAAAAGAGATAGAAATTTGTTATTAATCATTTCTTGATAGGATGCGAAAATAGTTTTTGTTTTATTCGCAAAAAAATATTAAAAATAAAAAAAATGAATCTTTGGAAAAACGACACAGCGTACGAAAAAAAATTAAAATACAAAAGTTGTTCCCCGTAAAAGAACTAAAAACATTGTATTTATGATTTATTGATAGGACGTTTACTTTTTGTTTAAATCGTAAAAAATCACATACAAATGAGAAAATTAAATTTTTGAAGAAAAAAACACAAAATACGAAAAGGATAAACAGACAAAAGTTATATTCCCCAAAAAAGTATTAGAAAAGTACGCATTTGGGATACCATTTTTTAGGTGAAAAAAAAACAATGAGAAACCCGATATTATTATTACATTTGATATTTTTGGTGTTGCTGGCAATAAATAAACTACTAAAATGCTAGATTTCAAAAAAGCGGATTTAAAATGGCAGCCAAAACATAAATTTTTTAATTTGTATGTAATATGTTCGTTTTAATATCGTAATATCGTTTTAATGTTCGTTTTAAAAACCTATTTTCAACAATCCTTATTATTATTATTTTTAAAATATCAATAGCGAGTCCAATATGGCGGATAAAAAAATATTTGATAATAACAAGAACAACGCCAACTCAGCCTTTTAAACTCTTCTGTGAGCATAAGATTGTTTAGCCACGAACTATATAAACCAGATATAGTTTTAAGGGTTTGAGGCATCGCTGATTTTAAATTTGCTATTACTTTTGAAAAATTAATTTTTTTAAACAATTTTTTGAAACAAATTGTTTAAACAAACTCATTTTACAAAACTAATCGCATGTTTGGATTAAGCGTATTAAAAAAAACCCTTAAATAATTGATGTGGTATTTATACTTTCTTTGCTTTTCTTGTGAACATAAACAGTTTTATTAAATTTACAAAATTAACTATTTATTAATGTTTGTTAAGAATCGTAACTAAAAACATAAAAGAACTATTCCGGATGTAACTTTTGCCATTAAATCTGTATCTTGTATATGTTTTGCAAAATTGGTTAAGAACGCAATAATTAGTTCAAACAAATTAAATTTGCAAAATTGATGGCAAATTTGAAATCAGCGATGGCCCAAACCCTTAAAACTATATCTGGTTTATATAATTCGTGTCTAAAAAATCTTATGGTCACAGAAGAGTTTAAAAGACTGAGTTGGCGTTGGCCTTGTACAACATTTTTTTATCCGCCATATTGGACTCTCTATTGATATCTTTAAAATAATAATAAGTATTATTGAAAATAGGCTTTTGAAATGAACATTAAAACGATATTACGATATTAAAACGAACATTACACACAAATTAAAAAATCTATGTTCCGGCCGCCATTTTGAAATGTATAATTTTAGTAGTTTATTTATTACCAGCAATACCAAAAATATCAAATAGAATAATAATATCGGGTTTCTCATTGTTTTTTTTTCACCTTAAAAATGGTATACCTAGAGAGTATGTGAAAAAAAAACGTTTTTTGAGATATTTTGGTCCGCCATTTTGCAACAACAAAAAAAGTAATTCTGAAAAAATTTGAGATGAAAGTACACATATTAAAGATAATCTCTGCCAAATTTCGTGAAAAAAATAACCCGTTTACGATTTTAGATTTTCATTGTCGCATTCAAAACTTTTTTTATTTTTCATCGTCGTATTTCATAATTCTTCCATTTTTTAATATATATTTGTAATTTTTTTATAATTTTTATAATTTTCAGACTTTTTATTGCTGATAATTGATCAGTAGTTCAATTGTATATTGCTCTGTTTTCAAACTTTTCTTTTGTATATTTTCTTTCTAATTCTACTGCACTCAGTTGCATAAAATAGAATAATTATTCTCGATTGTAAATTTCTATCTATTCAGAGAAAATCATTTCATAAATTGTGGTATAGCAGTAATAGTTTTATTTTTTCTAGTAATATTTGTACTATACGATGTGACGTTTTGTTTTCACTGTCTGAAAATTCGTGATTAACTTCCGTGGCGCGCCTAAAAGCGGACGTAAGTATTGATAGGTTTACATTACATCCGCCACGAAAAGACTCGGATGTGATCCCTGTTCACGGAATGTTTCTATTCGTGGGTCAATGAACGTCTCGAAAAAAGGGAAAAATAGTGTAATCTCTTCCTCCGTATAATTAGACTGGCACGCTCGGAAACTGTTAGCTCGATTAAACAAGTCGAGGAATGCGTTCACCCACGCGAGTAATCGACACTCGCGAGGTCACAATCTCACGATAAAAGACTGCAAGTTACGAGATGATGGTACCAATGTACTGGGAATAATAAATAATAAATGTTGCTTCTTTAATTTGAAGAGACGCTGGACAAATCAACCTTGATGAATCTAATATTCAAATTAGGTCAATTTTTTGCTATTGCAATTTAAATTTTAATTCTTAAAATAAAAATTCCAAACATTAATTTTTATTTATAGAATAACGATAATAATTTCAAACTGTTAAATTGAACATTTTAAATCCTCTATAATTGTTTAGATCTTAATTTAATCTCTTAACTAGCCAAAATAAGTCTAATTTTCGAAATAAAATATGAACTTTTATTTAAAGTACCATAAAACATAATCAATGATCGTAAATTCAAATGAATATAAAAATTACAGTCTTTCCAATTGTAAAAATCTGTGAAGAATTTTTATTTAATTTTCATGAGTTTAAAAATTTTTGAAATTAAATTTATTTTGAATCAAACCACAAAACTTCTGATTGCCGGTCGGGTGCTTTTCCATTAAGCTTCAATTTTGAAGATCTGGAGTCAAGTTTCTAATTCCAAATCGACCAAATTGAAGAAATTTTGAATGTAAATCATTTAGATTACAGAATTTTCATTAGTAAAATTCAAAACATGCATGATTTGTATTATAAATTTTCGAAATTTTTAACTTTTAAGTTTTATAGATGTGTAAATGAAGATTCTTAAATTTGAATGATTCATTAGATCAAATGTCAAGTTTCGCATCCTAAACCTTTCTAATTAAAAATGTTTTCATTTTAAATCACCAAAATTACTTTTTTTATTGTTAAACGTAAAAACTGCATATTCTTAATTGTAAAATTAAAAAATTAAGAACTCTTTTAATTTGAAAAGGAGTCGTACACATAATACGTCGCACGTTTTTCCTTTGTTCAAATAAAGAAAAGAATAAAATTTCCTTAAAAGCAAAAGGGATACAACAATATAAACAAAAAAAAGTGTAACGTATTATGTGTACCAGTGAAAAATTTAGAATCTTTCAAATAATTCAAATTGAACAAATTTTGAAAGTAAATCATACAAATTTCCTAATTTTTCAATGCAAATTTTCAAAAAGAAAAAGTTTTCATTGTTATTTTGTATTTATTTATTGGATTACAAGTTATTCAATCTTCAAGATTTTCATTGCATAACTTTGTAAATTGGGATATATTTGTTTGGAATTGTTTAATTTTTAAGATTCACGGTTGAAAATTTTTCAATCTTAATTATTTTCAATTCAAAGTTGAAAACTCTTTGATTTTAAAAATTAATTTAATTTTTAAAATTAAATTAACAAATTAAAGATATTCAATTTAGAAAATTTTGGTTTTGAATAGTTTAATTATGAAGATTCGCAATTAAAAATTCTCCAAGCCTAGCGGGCCGAAAGAACCGAAAGGAGCTTCTACAACCTATCCTTCAAACCCCACTGAGCACCCCTTCGGTTCCTGCCTAAAAAACTAAAAAAAAACAGCAAGATTAACTTTAGAATTGTTGAAATTTGGATTCTACGTTAAAATTTCCATTAGAAACTCACGGAGTAATCGCAATAGTATTTCTTGCAGAAGCTAATGACATTTTTTAAATTTTTTAGCACTGCTAAAAATAGTATTGCAATTACTCCGTAAGTTTCTAATGGCAATTTTAACGTGGAACCTGAATTTCATCCATTTAAAAGTTGATCTTGCTGTTTTTCTTTAATTTTTTAAGAAGCAACCGTAAGGGGACTCAGTGGGTTCTTTAAGGGTACTTTGTAGAGGATCCTTTCGGTTCTTTCGGTCCGCCAGGGAATTGTTTATAGTAATGGTGTTATTCGATGGCAGTCTGAAGAAACTGTACAGGGTACAAGTTTTATTTTTGGGATAAAAAGAAATGATTCCCCACAAAAAATTTTATATGCATAGAAAATGGAAATACGCCAAACTCTCGCTTTCAGTCACCCCGTCCAAGGCCATTTGAAGGCAACCCCCGACACGAGACTGAAAGCAAGAGATTAGCGTAAGTGAATTGGTGTATAAAGCTCAATTGAAGGCATTAACTACATTATTGTTTTTTGGTGTTTCATTGCTATTTAACAGCAATTATACAGATTTTAATGATAAAATCTGGGTTAGTAATGCATTCGATCAAACTGAAAAATAAGAGCAAACACCAATTGTATTTATTAAATTGTTTATAAAAATTAAACAAATACAGGAGCTTCATCTGCACTCTAAATTTCCATTCAGAATACTAAAAGATATTCAGTTCTTAACTAAAGTACAATTCTTCATGAGTATTTAGATAAAAAGCTCCGACCATTCGAGATTTGTAAAATAGGCCGACTTTGGTTCCAAGAAACACTTAATAATTTCTTCTGTATGAGAAATATAATTTTTCGGACTAAATTGGTATATATAACTTGGTATTTCTATGAAACAAACTTCTGGATGTAAAATATTCTTAATCTGACGTATGGAAAACAATAAAATTAGAATTTATAAATAGTTAATTACAATATTTATTTGTGAATAAATAATATATGATAAAATAAATAAAAAAGAAATAAATCGAAATCAAAAAAATATGAGTGAAATAACAAATAAAAATAAATAGTTATTTCTAAACAGAAAAAATAGTCTGCAAGATGGTCTTGTTTGGCCAATAAGGTGTAGTCAGTCTTGACGGTGGGGCGTTATGGCCAATCACAGGACGTGTAGAGAGTATGTATCAGAACAACATAACCTGAAACCTCAATAATACTTAATATTACTTAACCGACCAACAGTTTTACATACGGCTTTCTATGGATTTTCTTATTAACAGAGATTTATACTTCTAAATTAAATTTTGTAATTGATCAAATTTATTGAAACTCCAAGTATAATGCAAAGTAAATTATGTTTTAAAAAACAATGATTGCGAGATGTTTAAGACATATCGTACACCTCTGTTTTCAGATAGGAATATCTTTATTTTCATACCTAAAATTGATTAGAGGTACCAATATCTTGATTATTAATACTTTTACCTAAACTCATATTCAGCTATTATTCTGAAATTATTAGATTTAACAAATCTCGATAATTGAATTGATTTGAGATGCGATTATCTGAGAGGAGTTTAATTTCCGTAATTTCCGAAGCATTTCCCCTTCTTCTACTGAAGGTACTAATGCAGTTCTATGAAGCATTAAAAGCGCAAGGAGCTCAACTGGGAAATGTTAAAACTGCTATAAAAGCGATAAACAGCAAGAACTGTAAGGTTAAACATCATACTCGGAGGAACGTTCATCTTCATCGTAGGAGGAATTGTTGTTCGTCGTTAATAAGCGGCGCACTCGCGGCTCAAGAGGCTATAAAAACTAAAATAGAGTGTAATAAACTTCGCAGTTACTCGCATTCCAGTAATTTTAATGAAATAATATTTATCAAAAATTATATTTCCTTTCATTAGGATTTTAATACTTTCTCGGTGGGTAATAGGGTGCTAAACAGTTTGCCCTACTTCTGGCGTGGCCCTGGCCGGGTAAACTGATATTGGGTACATATGGCTTGCAACGATTTTGCAGATGATTTCCCTACTGCGGGCAAACTTATCAAGGCGTTCTCATTGCTATCAATTTTCGTATCTTTTCGCACTGTTCATTTTTCGCGCAGACAACCGCATCCAGAGATACTTTCTGACCGGATCGATTACAGTTGGCGCGCTTATTTAAAATGATTTAATGTGCAAGTCAAAAGTGCACAACAAGTCATTATTATAAAGTGCGTGAATATATCAAGAATTATATTTAATTCATATATTTGTGATAAAAAAGTATTCTTTTATTTACATGTAACATAGATGGCGTGTCGAATTGCATAATTATTCTTACTTCGTGTAGGTGTTCTTTGAACTATTTGCACTTGTACAACAGATGCGTCCCGCTAGCGCCTCCACAACGGAATTTGAATGTTTTCTTTACGCCATAATCTTGGGCTTTCATTATGTTTTTTGAGCACCAAAGCCAATTTTTGGGCTCTTTTACTTTTCTTAAAAATCCAACTATTGGCCGGAAGAGCTGGCTGCTAGCACCTCCACTACAGAAAATTAAAAGAATTAAACAAATAAACCGCACCAGAATGTTGGGCTTTTCTTGGGCTCTCAAAAACTGCAAAAATTAATTTTGAAAAAGCAACCCCTATTTTTGTTAGACCACTCTTAAAATAAAATGTGCACTCAAACTGAATGTGTGTATATCAAAATTTGTTTTTTTAGGCTCTTCTTTGGCACCAATACTGATTTTCGGGCTCTCTTATTTTTCTCAAAAAACCGGAATTTTTGGTGAAGGTTCTAGACGCCAGCACCACTACTAAATACAATTTTTACTATTGAAAAAATCAAAATCATCAGAATTATGGGCTTTTTTTGGGCTCTTTAAAAATTCAAAAATTAATTTTTGTAAACAACCCCTATCTCTGAAAAAATACCCTTAAAAAATATGCACTTAAACTCAAATTAGCCAAATGCGAATTGCTGATACTGAAAATACGGCCCACTAATGGACCAATCTTGGTAGCCAAAAGTCGGCCAATGTTACTGGACCAATATCAGCGATCAAATCGGCCCAGGCCAAGCTTCCGCCGAAGCTTGGCCCAGAAATAATTCATCACTATACTGAAAGTCGGTATTACTCCGGCAAACTATTTTGTAAATCAGAAAGCTAGAGTGCGATCCAGTAAATGCCCATCAAAGGGCGGAAAGTCGGTATTACTCCTAAAAAACATGTTCGAAATGGAAAAACCAGAGTCTGGCCCAGCAATTGCACTTTACTGGGCCAGAAGTCGTTATTATTCTGACAAACACCTCTACTGCGTCATTATTAATCGAGCGTTTTAATATAGTTGAAGACGACTTTATAGTCAGGTTTATGAAAACAATTCATTTTTTGAAACTGATATAAGTTCTCAAGACTTCGAAGAATAAAAAAAAATATAGAAAATTATCTAGTCAAATTTGATAATATAGAAGCGACTCAAAGTTGACCTATCTACTCCAAGCGCATTATTTCGGTGCTTTTCTGCAAATAAAGGATGACATTTTCTCACCAGATTTTTTACATAATAACAGCTAAGCATGCAGTCGGCGGAAAAATAAATACACATAGGCATGCACTGTGCGGTTTTTTACCATTTTTCTTCTCTTATATATTCACGCCCAAAGTGACCGGACTACATGAAAAAATTAGATTGTAGTAGATATATCTGCAATCACAGTAATATTCTGCAACCCCTAGCGTTTGTAGAGTATTACTATAAGGGTGCATATATCGACCAGATACATGGAAAGCTGTGTGTGGTTATTTATTTTTAATTTGGCAAATTTTTTAACGTTTTAATATATGAAAGGTGAGTCTTGGTTCGTTAAATCTGATAGGGGTGGTTCCCAGGCGTCATGAAATATTACTGTTGAGATAGATACATTAACTAGAGTCTAGAAAAGTTTTCTTATGTGATTCTATTTAATTAAAATTTTTTTGGCAGTTTTAGATGAATACAACTAAGACTGGATTTGATAAATTCTATAGGGATAACTTCTACGGGTTGCGAAATATTACTGGGAAATAGAAATATAAACTAGAGTGTTGAAATCTTGTATGGGGTTATTCTTTTTAATTTTAAATTTTTTTAGAGTTTTTAGTTGAGGACAACTGAGACAGTTACAGTGTTTCTGTGCCTGCCGACAGCAGGCACAGATTTTTATTTTATTTTAACAATTTTAACAATTTTATTAACAATTTTATTTTATTTTATTTTATTTTA
>NC_046661.1:115636835-115638354 GCF_010883055.1 Belonocnema kinseyi | reverse complement strand
TAGTCAAACAGATCAATTTTCAGTAAAAAAAAAGTAACATTTCAGTCAATTGTTTTAAGAAAATTAATTAAAATTTAGTCATTTTTTTGAAGTCTCAAAAAAATTTTTCGAGACTTCAATCGATTACAACTACATTTTTTAAAATTGTACGAGAAAACAAAATTCGTCCATCCTAACCTACGCCAATTTTATTTTCTCGTACAATTTTAAAAAATGTAGTTGTAATCGATTGAAGTCTCGAAAAAAATTTTTGGATAATCTATCTTTAACTCAAGTAGGTCAATCTTAAGTCACAACAAATATTTTACCAGAGAGATTAGTTTTCTACCAAAAAATACGAATTTTCAATGAAAAACATGGCAATCTTCAACGTAAGATGAAACAATTCAATTTGAAGGTGAAAAACTTTTCCCAAGTGCGAAGTCACATACGGCCCAACATTGGCTCATAGTCGGCAAAAATATTGCCGAAGCTCGGCTGCCATTTTCGCGCCAATGACGGAATGATAACTATGGCCTGCGCTTGGCAACCAAGGTTTGGCTGCCATTGTCAGCTCAACACTGGGTACCAATACTGCTATAGTCTAAGGTCTAAGGATATGACAAAAAAGGGATTTAAAAAATTAATTTTAATTGATTGCGAGTACTTTAAATATGAAATATTAATGGTCCTTGTTTAGATTGAATACGTATATTACATTTTTAACATTGTATCACAAATAAACTTTCTAACGCTACGGGGTATCGAACCTACATCTATATACCTAGATCTATCGTCTAGCAGTCGGGAGTGCTAACCACTGCGCTAAACCGACAAGTTGAAACTCTGTGGAAAAGCCATCCTCATAAGCTGCAGTTGAGAAAAATTAAAGAACCAAATTTTAAGCTCTCTTTTTCTATTTATTTAATATTATGCGACGTTGTGTAAATATAAAATACACGAACTGTTAACAGGAATATCAATACAATAATTTTAAAATAAATAATTTAAATCGATTACAAGTTTACAACCTACTTTACAATTTTGTGCAATGGCAGGAAATGTAATTTTTCATAAATTTAAAAAAATTTTAATTGACGAAACTTAACAAATTTCATCGTGAACTTGGATAATTTTTCAACAAATTTTTTTTTATCTTAAGTGTTAGATTTGTTTATTAGGTGCTAAAAGTGAGACTTGGCGAAATAAAGTGCCGATTCTGGGCCAAGCATCGGTGGAGAATCGGCAAATATGAATAGCCAATATAGACTGCCAGCACTGGCTCACTGCTGGGCTGATTAAAATGCCGATATTTGCCCAATAACTTTAGCCGACCTTTGGCTGCCAAAATTGGACCAACACTGGGCTGTGTATTCAGCTCCAGCAATTCGCACTTGGGTTATTTTCAAGCAGACGGAAAATGAATTTTCAACGAATTGGTTAAATGGTCAACCAAAACATTTTAATTTTCAAAAAGGTCATCGAAAACAAGGAAAAACTGTTTCTAAGGAGTATAACGTAAACGCATTAGATGTGTGTA
>NC_046661.1:115632987-115636825 GCF_010883055.1 Belonocnema kinseyi | reverse complement strand
TGTCATAACAACTTTTTTTATTTAAAAAAAAAATCGAGAATTCGAATTTTTAACAAACAAAAAAATAATGAAAAATAAAACATTCAGTTTCATGGTCTGACTATGCAAGTTACAAAAAAAGATTAATTAAAAAATGGTGCATTAAAAAAAGTAGAAAATGGTTACTCACGATTTAATAGGATGCGTAATTTACAATTTATTCATAAAAAACAACATAAAAAGTAAAAAAATTGAATTTTCAGGGCAAAAGACAAAAGCTACGAAAATAATAAATGAACAAAACTTATGTACTCACAAAAGAGCTTCAAATTCTTTATTAATCATTTTTTATGGAACGCGTTGTTTTTATTTTAAGCTTCGTTTTAATCTTAAAAGAGAAATTGAAAATGAAAAATTAATTTTGTTAAATAACAAAATAGTTTATTTATAGAAGGCGAACTCTTTAATTTATAAAAACAAGAGAGTGAAAATATATCTGGTCCAATACCAGGCATATAATGAATTGTAATAATATAAATTGATTGAAACGATACATTTTTCAGGGTAGCTGAGAATAAAATTTAAAGCAAACTAAGGAACAAAAATATTAAATTATTCATTATCAATAAGATTTGTACTTTATTTTTCAATAACTGAATAAGCAATCCCGACCCGAGATACAAAAATAAATTCAATATGCATTTGATATAATAGTTTTGAACATAATTTAGGAACGTTCGCATTTTGGAAAAAATCGAGGGCGAAGCACAAGATACGTGATAGCCGAAGATGCTTTAAAAAAAGTTAATTCGTAATCACCAAGTTACAGTTTTGTCGATGCTTTGGCCTTTAATTTTAAAAAGTTTGTGCAAAAATGTTGGGGAGTACAAAGGCCAAGCATGCAGCGTAAGTAAATACATTATCGAGCGCGAAGCGCAAGAACCAAAATTCGCGCACCCATATAGACTGCAAGTTTTCAGGTATTTTTGCCGCGAAGATTTAAGCCTTGATTTAAATAAGTAATTCATAATAACAAAATTAAAAATTACAAAAATTTTAAAATTATAATAAAATAACAATTATCATAGTAAATTATAGCAAAATATTGTAATATTTTCCAATTTCCAAAATAATGAAATATATCCTTTGATCCGAACTGTTGGAATGTAAGCTAATAACTTGTTTTAGAGAAAATTTGGACTAATAAGTCGTTATTTTAATATCAAAATTGAATTTAAACTTAAAAATTACTAAAATAATGAAATACAGCCGATAATTAGTCGATATTTTCTAAAAAATTAAATGAGTTGCCCACTTTCATATTTGTAAGAGAAAATTAAGGTGGCCCATATATTTTTAATAAATTCAAAAATATTTTCTTAAATAGAATACAAAACATGCATTAGGGAATTTCATAAGAATAATATGGGTGAAAAGAAATTAGAGGACACTGTTTACTTTACTGGTAATACTTATAGGAATACAAGTGTAAATAGTGGATATTATTGGATATTCTTTTTACTCTTTCCATTGCAATCTAACATATATGCATTTGTTTAAACAATATAATCATTTTGGGGAATCTTGGCATGGCTTATAGGGCGCCAAACAAGTGGGCGCAACTGAAAAACCCCGGCTGCGCCCCCATACCAGTCCGCCCCCGAGTGTGCCTGCAAATAGCAGTAATTAGTAATTACTAATTAAATCAGTATATTTTTATTAATTTTCTGTGACTTTATTCTAGCAGTAGCAATTATTACAATTTAATTGACAATTATGTGAACTGTACTGATTGAAACTCAGGGAGCAGATTATTTTATAATCTTACGAACATTAGATAACGAATGCAGTTCCTTTGGACCTAAGTTTGATCTTTCAATTATTAAGCATTTAGCAATTATTTTTTTTCAAACAAATTTACTTTTAAACTTCGTGGGAATCATTTATTGATGTTCTTAGTGATGTTAGTGGTGTTGTTTCTGAACTAATGTGCAAGTATCGAATTTCATGCTTCATCGATTTTTGGGTGAATGACAAAAAAAAATTACTAAGAAAAATGTTTTTTTTTAGTACAGAAAACCCAAACTATATTCACAAGAATCTACAAATAAACACAATAAATTACAACCAAAATTACAAGAAAGTATAAATTTTTTCAGATATTAAAACAAATTGTATACCCTTATTATATTCTTTTTATACATTGTTTTATTTTATGGTAGTTTTAATTTTCTACAATAATTCACAACTACCAGACTCTACAGGAATTTTTGGTTTTGCAGCTGAAAAGATGTTTTTTCGATCTGGGATGACAAATATTCGGAATATTGCAATAAGATCATTTTAAATTAAGATGAATACATATGATCGCCACTCCAGAATAAGCTTCTATGTTTAAACATTAAAAGATTGTTAGAATATTAAATGACAATAATGAATAATCATCATTAAGAAACGTTTGGACACTATGTATGTAATTAAAAAATATGCGATTGCAATTTTCTCTATATTTGTCATTCTAGGTCGAAAAAGAACATCTTTTTGACTGAAAATAAAAATTAAGCAATTGAGAAACAATTGATCTCGTTTATTAACATAAAATGTTTTTAATTCTTGAAGAAGAATATTATTTCACATGAAGTTATAAAAACTGAATCACAAATTAAGGCACTAAAAGTGAAATACTTTTGAAATTTATACTTTTAAAATTAAAGCCTAAAAATAGTTTAATTTAAACGCTTAATAATTTACGCCTATAAAATAGAAGATTTTAACACTTTTCAATTGAAATTTTTTTAATGAAAGGCCGTTGAAATTTAAAATTTAAAATTTTTACAAGATATAAATCCACGCTATCATTTTAAATGCTATGATTTGAAAAACAAATCAAAACATTTATAAGTTTTTTAGATTTTCAAAATTATATAATATTAAGCAATTTTAAGCTAGAAACATTAATTTATGCATTAATATTTGTTTTGAAATTATTATAAATAATCTCTTAAAAAATTTTGTAAAAAAATCATTAAAAAATTTTCCAGGGATCTTATAATAAATTGATTATCTTGGAACTCGAATTTTTTGGACATTTTTTTTAATTCTTCAAAAGTAAAAAAATTATCTTAAAATCATCCATATTCTTTCTTGAAAATGTTGGATATCTTATTAAATATTCTTTTAGAAATAATCTAAAAAAATTATTATTAGTTTTTCTAGGAATTATGATACACATTTTTATTCATTAAAAACCTTTGAAAATACTGTAAAATCTTAAAAACTTAGTGTTTTTTAACGTTTTAAATTATCTTGTAATCTTTTTAAAAGCTTCAGAATATATCTTAATCTTACTAGATTACTTTTCAAATTAATAATTGTTTAATTGTCATTTACTAAACCAAATTTTTTCAATATTCTTTCAAATATAAGTTTTAAAAATAAAAAATCTAGACGGTTGCGCCGGCGGCGGCGAGGCAGCGTACCGGTCGAGCTTAGTGTTTTTTTTTTAAATACAGTTTTGAAGATACAAAAATAAGTAGGAACAAAATATCAATTTCCAGCATAAGGTATTTATTTAAATCGGATTACTTTAACTCCTAAGTGGTCGCAGATACTTTCGCAAGCCACCGGATCACCCTGTGGAAAGAATTCCGGTACCATGTAAATATATCTATGATTACGTTGACGCGCCGATACGCCGCTGCGCCAGCGTCTTCGAATTCGAATCAGCGGCGGCACGGGTTTGAAGTGTCACAACCCAGGTATCGCGTCCTCTATATATGTCGCGATATTACCGGCCGGACTCGAAAGGTAAACGTGGATCCGTTTAAAAAATTTAAGACCTATGAAGATAGGTGAGTAA
>NC_046661.1:115625814-115632887 GCF_010883055.1 Belonocnema kinseyi | reverse complement strand
AGGCCTTTATGGTGAGGCGGTGTTCTTCTTTACCATGCAAAAAGGGTTGAGTTCTACATGATCCCATAACTAGATGAGCGCGGGATACGCGATCATCACAGAAGCAAGTTGTCAGCGACATCGGCGTGGCGCGGCGGTGTATCCATCTAAAAAAATCATTTTAAATTTTCTTGGAAAACTTAAGAATTTTTTTTAAATTCCTCAAACCTTTTAAGATCCTAAAAGTTTCAAAATTTTATTTTGAAATGTTCAAAAATCCAAATTTAGTATTTTATTTGTCAAAATATTTTCCAGTTTAAAATTCGCAAAGATCGCAAAGAGCGATCTCGCAACTACAATTGTATTTGTCACTATCAAATGCAATTCGTGTTTTTCTTCTTCGATGAGACTAAACTGCGAACCAGGTCGCACTTTCTTTGAATGGTAAAAAGAACATGAAGTTAAAGATATGTAAAAAAAGTCAACATTTACTTAAATGTAAAAACCCACAAGTCAAATATTTGCACTCGTAATACAATTTACAGATTTACCACTAGACAAAAAATTCCAGCAATATTATGCTCAATTGGTATTTACGCATCAAAATTTAATACTTATAACTCTTAATTTATAATGGAATTTATAATGGAATTCATAATGGCATTTTTTAAATTGAAACAATATTTGAATAAGATTTTAAATTGAAAAAGAGCTTTGAATTATGAATTTGTTAATTTGAAATTATTTTAAAATTAAGAATATGTTATATACGTAGTTCCAATCAAACTTTCAGATTTGTTTATTGTTAATTTTAAAAAGCAGTAAAATCATGTAGTTTACTGTAATAGCTTGTAGATTTGCAAAATAAATTTAAAAAAAAATGTTGATAAAAAGTTATGAAAATTTAACATTTCTTTATTTAGCGGTTACGGAAATAACGCCAACATAGTACTTAAATATTTTTGAAATTTGGCGCCAAGTCATCACCAACTAGACAGCAACTGGTCGCGTATCTTTCCACGTAAGTAAGTAAGGTAAGACGGCTTGATAGCAGTTAGTACTTTCTGCCACATCGGCATTCTAGTACCTCAGAGAAGTATATATTTTATATATCAGCCAAAACATGTCAAGAAATCGATCAAAGGGAAGCTATTGTAAGTTTTTATCTGATTTTTATACTAGAAATGTAAACCATTTTGCAAAATGAAAACATTTATGCAAAAAAAATACACAAAATTACAACAATTAACAATTGTACGAAATCAGACCAATCATAGAAAATTAAACAGCTATTTTAGGGAACTCTTTAAAAACTTATAAAATTACATACACTTAACAAACCCATATAAACTTTATAAAATGAGGAAAAGATACACGAGCCACATAAGGTCAAGAAACAGATCAACGGGAAGCTTGCTCTACTTTTTTCCAGAAATGTAATACGTTGTACAATAACATAACAATAATACACAATATTACAGCAATTGCAGAAATTATATCCATTGTACAAAATTGAAATATAATTGATGGAATTGCAACAATTGCACGAAAGTCTTTAAAACTTTATAAAATTATGCATACGTTGTTCAAACCCAGAGAAAATTGTAAAATTGATTTTAAAAAGCTATATTATATTCAAATATTTTCTAGCAATGTAACACATTGTACAAAATGACAACAATTGTTAACAAAGTTACAATAGGGTTGTCTCCCTGTTGTTTTTCTGTTATTCGATAGAATAACTTTTGAATAGATAAGTTTAAGCTAAACTCAAGTACATTGCAATTTTTTCCCATCGCTTAGTTTATAAAAAATAACGTGTTACAAAATTGAAGGCGCGAAACACTCATTTAAATTGGAGTCACGTGTCATAAAAGTTGGTAGGGGTTTTTAAATATCTGAAATATTACTGCCAATGCTGTCAATGAATAATTGTGTTTTACCTAAAATTTCATTAAAGAGGCCCCGCCAATTTATTCTAAAGTCCCTCTAGAAAGAGTGATTCATCTATTAATACATTTTTTACATTATAGTTAATAAATTCCAGTTTGTGAAAAAGTGAGGTTATGGCAAAATACTAACATTACCTAAGATTTCTAGATTACTTTTAAAATATTTTATTACTATAAAGATATTTTTTGTGAGATTTGAGCTTATAACTTAAAAAAACCTCTGTTAAGAAAAGTATATTTCCCAATTACCACTGTTGATTTCGAGATCAAATTGAATAAAGAGAAGCTATTTATCCCATTGTTTCCTATAAATATAACACGTTATAAAAAATTACAACAATTATTATACAAAATGTCAACTACTGACTATTTTACACAATTACAAAAATTGTACATAATTACAACTATTATATAAAAGTACAATAATTGTGTAAAATTACAACTAATGTTCAAAATTACAATTATTGCGCAAAAACTTTCAAAGCTTTTAAAATTACGTATACTGTACAGTGAGGTGATTTACAATTTTTTCTTGAATTTCCATGAATATGGCTCGGAAATTTGTTCGAATCCACACAAAATAAATCCACTTTTTTTTTTTAATGATATCTGAAAATACCGCAAGCCCCATGAAGTTTGACATGTATTTTCCATTAGAAAAAAAATACGTCTGTTTTATACGGTCCCAAAGAAACCCATACGTGAAGAAATTACTTTTTCGAGTTTACTGAATTTCTACTGATAATTATATGCTTTAATATATCGTTTAAACAATTAATTATTATTTCTTAGCAATTTTCTCTTAGAATAGAGATAGAAAGTCGCGTATTATTAAAAATAACTTTTTCTACTTTTTGTCCAATTTTCAATTTAAGTAAGGTGTTAATTAATGTTAACAAACATAATTGGTTTAACAATTTATTATCGTTTCTAATAATATTCTCTTAAAATAATGCTATAAAATTGCATTTTTATCAAAAATGGTCCACTTTTTGTCCAATTTTCAATTATAGCAAGTTACATAATTAGATAAAGGTAACAAAATAATCGTCCAAATAATTTGTTATTATCAATAATAATATTCAATTTGAATAATGCTAGCAAGTTGTGGTTTTTTCTGAAATTTACAACTATTTGTCTACATTTCACTGAGGCTGAGTTAATTATTAATTCAGTTTAGCGAAAATATATTAAAAAAAAAATTATTGTTTACAACTATTGTCTTCTTCATTAAATCTATATGTTGCGATTTTTGCTGTAGTTTATAACTTTTTATCCACTTTTTACTCAATAAATTAATAAATAATGCATGTTAACAAACATAGTTTTTTAAAATTTATAATTGTTTATAACTATCTTTTCTACTTATTGCTTAGTGAGATAATAATTAATGCAAGTTAATAAATATGCTTATTTTGAAAAAACAATAACACAGAAAAAACAGAAGCATCGATTTTCGACAAAATATTCTCTGCAATAAAAATTAACTTCACAGGATAAACTTTACACAAATATCAGTTAAACTTTCTTTTGGTTTTCCATAAAAAACACATGTTTTTTAAAAGACAAGCAACACACTCAAAGAATGTAACAATTAGGAGCAGGTTAGAGGATTAGGTCTGAAAATATCTTATTTTAAGACTTTGGTTTTATTTTACAAGAAGTTTATTGCAAAGCGCAAACAAAACTTGGAATGGAACATAGTTTGAAATCAGCCCTTCCCCTTCCAGCAAAATATATTCACGAAAATGAAATGGATTATTTAAAATATGTTTCTCTCTAATGTTTATTTATTATTTGCTCATAACTAAATGCAAATCAAAGTTACACATTTCAGAAAGAACCGCAACTATCCAGCATTAATATAGATGAAGATCGGTAATAGCACTAATAATTTGTTCAAAAGTTTAGAAAAAACCCGCAACTATCTAGCATTATTTAAAGATAATATTATTAACAATTTTCATTAGAAACAACGAAAAAAATCATAATCAGCGTAAAAAATTCGCAAACCCCATTTTTCACGTATGGGATTTTTTTTATCGAGTTTCAACTCTATTCAGCTAATATTGACTATCCTAATTAAAATTTGCAAAATAGTATTTTTTTCTTATGGAAAATACATGTTAAACTTCATAGGCGCCACCTCTAAACATAATTTTTTTGAAGGAAAAAATGGATTTTTTTGTTGTAAATTCGAACAATTCTCCGAGCGATAGACATAAAAATCTAGAGAGTCAAATTACAATGCATTGTTGGCCCACCCCATTGTACAAACCCATGGAAATTGTACAAACTGATTCAAGGAAAGCTATTTTATCTCATTATTTTCTAGAAATGTAATAAGCGAAAGAAAGATGACAGCAACTATTATACAAAAATATTTATGTATGAAATTTCAACGATTCACTATTTCTCAATATTAAGACATTGTACAAAATTACACTATTGCACAAAATTTAACTATTTTACAAAATTAATACATTGCACACAATTACACAAAATTTCCTCATAGTACAAAATTACAATCTTTGTTCCTATTGAATGAAAATAATTGAATGCTGATAAAATCTACTTTATTCCTTTGTTTTCTAGAAAGGTTACAAATTATAAAAAAATGCCAAAAACTATTATACAAAGATGCAATTGTGCAAAATTTAAACTATTGTCTATTGTACAAAATTAAGATAACTGTAGAAAATAACAACAGTTGTATAAAAATACAACTAAAAAATTTAAATAATTAAACAAACTTATACTATTTTACAAGATTACAACAATTTGGTAAATTTACGACATTATTATAAAATCACAACAATTGTTCAAAATTACAATAAGATAAAATTTCAAAATTGGTAAAAAAGTCCAAAATTTTCACATAATTACAAATACGGCATAAGATTATTTACTTGTGCAAAATTACAAATATTGTTCAAAATTACAATTATTGACTGAAAATCTTGAAAAGCTTATAAAATCACGCATATTTGAACAAACTTCTGGAACTTGTACAAATGAATGAAAGAGAAGCTATTACATCCCATTGTTTTCTAAAAATGTAAGACATAATGCTATGTCACAACAACTTGGATACAAAAATTTGGTTTTTCAACATTTCCAGCATTGACTATTATTGTACAAAATTAACACAATTTTACAAAATCACAACTAATTCACAAAATTATAAAATTCCTACAAAATCACAACCAGTGTAAAAAATTAGAAAAATTGCACAGAATCACAACTATTGTACAAAATACAATATTTCTAAATAAATAAACAAAAATTACAACTATTGAACAATATTACAACTGTTTTAAGAAATTACAACATTTGTAATAAATGATATACATACACTCTTGAATAGTACTAACTGTTTTAACCCAAATATGCAGAGTTACAAGCAAGCAGTGTTCTTTAGAGAAGAATGTTCATGATTGTGTAGTTAGTATGTAGTGAGAATATATTGGATGTTAGTAATGCTTGTAGTATGGGAGACTGAGTGGGGAACTTGATTATCGGAACCAAGGCTACGTTTTATTTTTCTCTCTAGCCGGTGCAGAATCACTCACAGTAGGAGGATTCAGTCATTCAGTTTCAGTCAGTTTCAGTCCAACTTCACCGATAGTGTCCCATAAGTCACGCGCGCGACTTCTCTTAACTACCCATGGAATTTAACTTCGTTTAATTTAATTTCATTTCATTACAATTCAGTGCGTGAATATCCTGCGCCAATATTCTTCACTAAAATACGGTATTCACAGATTTTGAGGTAAATATACCCAGTGCTTTTTTAGGGTTTTCAGTTTTTTTTAGTTCGGAAACTTCAGGACAAATTGTTTGTAGATTTTTTATTTTTATTAATCTTATTTTCCGAGACAAAAAAAATGGAAATACCAGATTTTTAAGGTAAATAATTGTTGAGCAATTAT
The DNA here is from genome assembly GCF_010883055.1 of Belonocnema kinseyi. NCBI lineage: Eukaryota > Metazoa > Arthropoda > Insecta > Hymenoptera > Cynipidae > Belonocnema > Belonocnema kinseyi. The sequence goes on along the minus strand of NC_046661.1, from coordinate 115,627,024 downwards.
GTATGTTATTTGCTTCAAACAGTGGAAGAAAGTAGAGGATACGTACTAGAATGTTGCAAAAATAATCGTTAGACAAGATATTATCATTGTTTGAAATTGAAAATAATCAAAAACTCCATACATAATCTGAAATGAGGCGTAAGGAAAGAAAAATTAAAAAGAAACTGTGTCTTCAATTTTAGGCATTATACTTATTATGATAGAATAAAACAATAAAGATCTCTACGGTCATGCACATTTCCTTGGGATTATATTTCAGTATAGGTATCAGTTTCCAAATTGTTCTATTTGCAATGCTTCCGAAAATAAATTTTCTTTTCGATTTTCAATCGATTCTGAAGACAGTAAATTCCTATTGAACGCACGATGCAGATGCAGGTCATAAAATGTAAACAAGATATTAGATTACTAATTGACTTATTTTTAAAAGAATGGAGATTTCGAGGGGAATTCACTCTCGTAACAACGCGTAATAATGCGTAATAGTAATAGATTGCGAGTAGCATTTTCGCTCATAATGTATTTTCTTTCATTTTGTACATACTCTATTTTCCTTATAAAAAAGCGAAGGCCCTCAAACTTCTCGATTTTTCAATTAAATTTTTTTTCGAGACAATAAATGAAAAATATAGTGACGAAATAAGTAATTTCAAATATAGTCTAGGAGCAAGGGGGGTTTTCGTGGCCCTTCAATGTCCGTGAGGGAACCTAAGTTATTTTTATGTATTTTGGCCTCCTGAATCCGATTTTCGAAGGTGCCAAGCCGTAAGTGGTCAAATTAAAAAGTTATTAACAAATTAATTGTTTAAACGCTCATAACTTTTTACCTATTTAAGGTACAGGGCCCTGCGACATATCAAATGATCACAAATTTAATAAAAAATAAGCTCGTTTTTTCAAATTGAAAAAATGTTTATTAGAACCAGAGATTTTGCAAATAAAGCAAGGAAAACCCATGCGAACGGAAAATTTCATTGTTTAAAAGGCTAATACTTTTTTCCTATGCAAGTTATGAACTCCGGAAACATACCAAAATTTTCGCTATTCAAAGAGGAACACACCTGTATTTTATTTTTTTTATAAATATTGACCGCAACTGAAAATATCACAATGTTAATTAAACAAAAATCGTCCGTTTTCAGACGATCTAATTGTTTAACGGCTTCCACGCTTCCTCCGTAGTGTGCTGAGGTTATTAAATGATCACCAA
>NC_046661.1:115604550-115625714 GCF_010883055.1 Belonocnema kinseyi | reverse complement strand
CTAATAAACATTTTTTCAATTTGAAAAAACGAGCTTATTTTTTATTAAATTTGTGATCATTTGATATGTCGCAGGGCCCTGTACCTTAAATAGGTAAAAAGTAATGAGCATTTAAACAATTAATTTGTTAATAACTTTTTAATTTGACCACTTACGGCTTGGCACCTTCGAAAATCGGATTCAGGAGGCCAAAATACATAAAAATAACTTAGGTTCCCTCACGGACATTGAAGGGCCACGAAAACCCCCCTTGCTCCTAGACTAATATATGATTTTTGTATTAAAAGAAAAATTACTTAAACGAACTAACTATTGATCAGAAGTAATTACATAAATGTACAAGTTCATTATTATAAACAACTAATTATTATTGAGTTATAATCATTCGTTAAAAATTGCTATTGTTATAAACAATTGTATCAAATAATTTCAGTTATAGTTTTTCTATAGATTTTTGTCTCCTCCATTTCGTTTAAACCAATCGAAACTATTTCAAAAATGGTTATCCACCACGAAAAATGATTACCAGAGAATATATTTAATTGTTTATTACAATTATGCTAAACGAGTTCCTCCAAAGAAAGCTTATTCGTCAAAATGTTCGCTTTTTCGATACGTTATGTGGAAAGAAAGTTAATACTGATTTTGTAGGTACTAACCAAATCAAAATTTTTATGAGCAACCTGCTAAATAAGGACGCAACAGTATATGTTTTTTTACTTATGTAAGTGCTTTTTTACTGTAATTTTTTTAATAGTACCCTAGCATTGATATTCTCAGAAAACATTTAAGCAAATATTAGCAGATAGTATTGCTAGCAACAAATAGTATAAACAAATATTGCAGGTAAAAATTTCTTACTGGAAAAAGTTATTTTTTGTTTAATTTCTTGAGAGCTACTTAATAATAATAATTGATGTCATGGTGCATCAAAGTTATAATTTTTAATAACTTTCAGCGAGAAATTACGTTGTAAAACTTTAATACGCATTCTTAATGAAAATATTTTCCATGATGATTCGTCTAAAAATTGTAATTGTAGCAATTTTAATATTATTTATTATTTTTTAGCACGTAAAATCTTAATAAAAAATTAATATTAATTACACGGAGAGAAATTTCAAGAGATTAATTCACGGAAGGGCGTTGTTTTAGAGCTACAATTTTTACATGCTTTAAAGTCTCAGACTCTATGATCTAAAAGCATAGAATTCGATACTTGAGAGCAAAGGGGCGTGCCCTAATGCCTGAAACTTCGAGACCTATGATTTAAAAGCAAGGGTTCCGAGATCTTAGTTCTCACCCCAAAGCGCAATAAAATCAAGGAGCAGTGACGTGAATTAATCTTCCGAAATTTCTCACCGTGTATGCTTAGAGAAATTTTTGACGAATATTTAATAGGATTTTTTTTTAATTAAGAAATATTCATTTAATTTATTTACTGTTAGTTTAAATAGTTTAATCTCGAGTTTATTTTTAACTATTCCGTGCACTATCAACTGTTTATAATAATACAGGGCCATTCATAAACTATGTTCCCAATTTGAGGGGGAGAGGGGGTCGCGCCACAAGTTATAGTTGAGAAAAGCTGATTGTGGGGGGGGGTCAGTGGAAGTAAGGTTATCTACTTAGATAACTCTACTACATTTCCTGATGATCTTTTTACATTCTCATCATTTATGATTGAGAAAGTATTAGAATTATCGGAAATTTGACATCGCACTTTTTCAACGGATCTCCACGTCTCGAGACCCCCTGAATCCGAAAATCAGGTTTTCACGATGGCGTCTGTCTGCCTGTCTGTCCGTCCGACCGTCCGTCCGTAAACACGATAACTCTCGAAAACATGAACGAATCAAATCCATCTTCGGCACACTTCTTTTAGGTCCTAAAAGAAAGGAGGAGTTCGTGAACCAGCCATTTTTGATAAAAATTCAAAAAGTGAGCGCATTTTGAAAATTTTTGAGACCACTTTTTTCTGAATTTGAAACATCTATGTACGAATATTTATAGTATTGAAAAAAACAAAAAAATTTATCCTCATGACTTTTTTCGATAAAAAGAAAATTCTCAGAATTATAGCGTTTTCAAAATTTTTTTAATCAACCGAAAATCAAAATTTGAAGCCGAAAAACGCACGATATGAAAAAAAAGTCAGGATAAGAAAAACATTTCTTTTTGAAAGCGCTACAAGATTATCATAATCAATTTTTGGATTTTCTTTAAAAATCGAAAATTCAAATTTGTATTGCACAAAAAATAATCGACAATAAAAAATTCCATTTTGTGGACAAACTATGTAGGATACGAAAAAAGATGAATCAACAAAAATGGTTATTTCAAAAAAGATCTACAACTTCGTTAAGAATCACTTTTGGATAGGACGCGTACTTTCTGTTTTATTCGTTTTAAAAAAATAAAATTAAGAAAAATGTGTGGAAAACGACGAAAGTTACGAGAAAAAAATCCAACAAAACCTGTTCTCTTTTGTTGAAAAAAGTTTTTTTTATAGATTCATAATTTTAGTTGAAAATTCATCTATTTAGCTGATTTAAAAAAATTTTATGTAGGAATTCATCTTTTTAAATAAAAATGAAACTATTTTATTTTATTTAAAAGCTAAACTATTTCGTAGACAAATAACTTTTAAAAATGATAAATGCTAAGCTTAGCAAGTCGCTAAATAATCTTCGTGGTAACAAATTAATTAATCTCTTAGTTTAAAAATTTAACTATTTTGTTGAAATTCATTGTTTGTTGGTTAAAATCTAAAAATTTTAGCTAAAAATTCAAATCATCCATTTTCAGTTCAAAATTGAATCCTTATAAGTTCAAAATCCATCCATTTAGTGGAAAATTAATTTATTTTTTAGATAATTCGTCTTTTTGAGTAAAAAATTAATTTTCTTTGTTTAAAATTCAGCTACTAAAAGTAGAAAATCTATGCACTTATTCGAAAATTCGTCCTCTTGGATAAAAAATTAGACCTGTCTGTTTTTTTAAATTAAAAATTAATTTTTTCGTCTAATAATTAAATATTCCATTTTTAAATGAAAATTTGTCCTTTAAAAGATTAGAATTCAACTTTTTTGCGGAAATTTCATGTAATTTGTTTATAATTCGTATTTTCGGGTAGAAAATTGACCTGTTTTGTAGAAAATTCAACAATTTGGTAAAAAATTCATCTTTTTCGGTGAAAAATTAATATACTTTTCTGAATATTGATTTTTTTTAGAGGATTCAAATATTTTATTAAAAATTAATCTTTTTACGGTTGAATTAATCTGAATAAATATTAGCTTTTTTGTTTAAAATTAAATTTTTTTTAATGAAAACTTACTGTTTCCATTTTTGGTTTTAAATAGATATTTTTTCGTGAAATATTCAACTATGTGGTTCAGAATTCATCTTCCTTTATTAAAAATGTTACACCTTTAGTTCAGACATTTACTTAAATTCAGATATAAACTTAAATTAAGCAAAAATTTATCTGAATACAAGCAAAGTTTACCTAAATTCAAGAAAAAGTATGCTTAAATTCTAAAATTCAGATATTGACCTCCTTAAATTAGGGTATTCTTCTATTTTTTGATTTATATACTTTTATTTTGTTGAAAATGCTTCTTTTTACGTTAAACATTACACTATCAGGTTAGAAATGTTTCGAAATAAATCTTTTTCTCTGGTTGAAAACTCGAAGGTTTTTTAAAAATTCTTCCATTCGGATTGATAATAGCCCAAAATTGTTAACGTAGTTTATCGACCGCCACTAATGGTGGTTAAAAAATATGTTAAAAATGGTAGAGTTTAATTTATAAGTAGTTATTTGAGTTTAATTGTCATTTGAATTTTACTTCACCTTATGCCAAAAATGAAATTTATTGTTAAATTATAATGAATACTCCGAAGTAAAATTTATCTGCTACCTTCAAAAATATTAGGACAGTAAGTATTAATAAAATTACAGTATATTCCAGGAGTATAAAGATATCTGAATTATTGACAATCATAAACATGCACTTATCTCTCGTAGAATATCTCTGGAAGGAAGAATATAGAAAAATGTCTGAAAAGCATTTAAAAAAGGTGTTAAATTCTACGTCAACTCAGCTCTTTTTAAAGTATTTCTGATAATTTTATCATTTTTCATTGATTATTAATTTCAAGGTTCTTGCATAACTCTTCAATTTTTATCACTATTTTCCTCAATTTTTCTAGGACTAAAGTCGAATCTTGAAAATTGGCAAAAATTAGGAATTAAGCTGGTCTTTGTAACTCACTAACTTAATTCATATTCAGAATGAAAAATTAGATCGTTCCTTCTAACTCACTATTTCAGTCCGCATTCGTCAAAACTTCTTTGAAAAAGGCTCATTTGACGTGATATTTAATAACCTTTTCTAAACTTTTTTATAAATTATTCTGTCTTTTTTAGTTCCGGAGATATCCTGCAGCGAGAAGTGAGTACATGTTTTAATTGCTAGTTTTTCATGTGTTCTTATCCCCCTGTACGGAACTGTGTAACATTTTTTTATTTTGTGTATCGATTAAATTCATGAATAATTTTGAGGTGGTGTAATAAGCGCCTACAATCCTTGATGGTTTGTAACAATTCTACGCACCTACGTATTGGAAGAAATCAGAAATGAAGTCGAAGGAAAAGGAATTCAAACGCGCAATAATGATTTTGATGAATCATTGTGCGGGCATTCTCTTCTTTAAGATTACGTAAAGAGTAAGATTTTCTCATTGAAAATTAAAAGGAATTTTATGATTTGTGATTGCAGCGCGAGACTTGGGCGCGAGGGACGAACTGGATTCTGAAATGAAGACTGAACACGCGAGCGGCAAAGAGCCACCAGGTTCCTTGACTCTTGGATTTTCGTTTCTAACTCATTTGTTGCTAGTATTACCAATTTTATACATACTGGTTGTTGGTTTTCATAGACCAGAAAAATTATTTTCTTGGCATCCAATTTGTATGGCATTAGGGGTAAGTTTAAATAAAATAATAAGCAAATGAACATGCAGATAGTTTTAAAAAAGTCTTCAAAACTCAAATCTAAAAAAAATACAGAAGTGTATTCGAATTGAATATATTAGTAAATAGAAGTGAATTTGGGCAATTTGAATTAAAATTTACTATAATTACATATTTTACCAACGGCCCATTATTATTATTTATGTGTCTTTATTAAACTTTAACTCGGGTAAACCCGGTTATACATCATAGCCACGAACTAAGTCAATTAGATTAGAATGTTATAAGTTAATTCAAATAATTTAATACGATGGTTGAAACCTCTTGTGATGATGTTGTAGGTATACAATTATGAGCGGCCACGAGCGTTGGAGGTGACAACAGTCACCTCGGAATGCTTTCTTCTTATTATTATAAAAAAACATTTCTGTGTTGAAAGGTTGTCACAGGCTTATACTGCCCTATATGTCGAAGGCATTTTTGGTTAGTGTTGGATTTTTATTTGTTCATTTTGCACGGGGCTGTCCCGGTATATATCATCAGTCATGGACGCATTTTTATAATGCAATCAAGTAATTTGATGAGAGTAGTCTGTCTGCCCAGACATATTGGACAAAACCTGGTTTTTACCCCATCATTGACGGACTGGGTTGCAGTCAAGTACACGATGGGGGGACCACTGACAGCTTAAGGTGGGTTCCGAACCACCAGAACCTCTGTGAAGGTACATTGAAAAATTTCTAGAGGTAACGGCTCAGGGATCGAACCCCGGACCTCTGTGGTGAAGTCCGAGTTTCTAACCAACTGAGCCACTGAGGCTCTTGAAAAACATTTCTGTGTTGAAATGTTGTCACACGCTTATACTGCCCAACATGTCTAAGGCATTTTTGGTTAGAGTTGGATTTTTATTTGATCATTTTGCACGGGGCTGTACCGGTATACGGTATACTCGTATATCATCAGTCACCGACGCTTTTTTATATTGCAATCAAGTGATCTGATGAGAGCAGTCTGCCCAGACATATTGGACAAATACTGGTTTTTACCCCATCATTGATGGACTGGGTTGCAGTCAAGTACACGATAGGAAGACCTACAGCTTAAAGTGGGTTCCGAGCCACCAGAACCTCGGTAAAGGTAAATTGAAAAATTTCTAGAGGTACCGGCTCAGGGATCGAACCCTGGACCTCTGAGGTGAAGTCCGAGTGTCTAACCAACTGAGCCACTGAGGCTCTTCTATTATTATTTTTTTTTTATCATTATTTATTAAAAAAAAAACATTTCTGTGTTGAAATGTTGTCAAAGGCTTATACAGCCCTATATGTCAAAGGCATTTTTGGTTAGAGATGGATTTTTTTTATTTGATCATCTTTGCACGGGGCTGTCCCGGTATATATCATCAGTCACGCACGCATTTTTATATTGCAATCAAGTGATCTGATAAGAGTAATCTGCCCAGACGTATTGGACAAAGCCTGGTTTTTACACCATCATTGACGGACTAGGTTGAAGTCAAGTACACGATGGGGGGACTTACAGCTTAAGGTGGGTTCCGAACCACCAGAACCTCGGTAAAGGTACATTGAAAAATTTATAGGGGTACCGGCTCAGGGATCGAACCTCGGACCTCTGAGATGAAGTCCGAGTGTCTAACGAAGTTTTATTATTATTATTATTATTACACCCTTAAGCCATTTCCATTTCGGGGTAGGCGTGACTCACTCGGTGGGGAAGGGAGTAATGTGAGAAAGGGATGTAGAATGTTTAGATTTATTTAGAATTCTCGTGTTATTTATTTAAGTAACACGTTCATTCCGCAACACTGCTTCGACCCAGGTTGCTGATCAATCTCTCTGGCAATCACCCTAAGTGAAGATCCTCACACAGTCGCCATGTGAGGTTCCCCACGTGGGTCTATTAGTATCCAAGGTCTTTTATTTTAGGCGTCATTCACTCTACTGACACTCTTTTTTTTAATTATTTGTGGCCATACTTTTCTGTCTTGGCATACTTTTCTAGCTTCTTTTACGCCCATGCATTTTTTCATGCAGCCTCTCGTGTTTCTGTGGCTTCTTATGTCTCTTCTAACTAGGGTCTCATTCACACATTCCAACCATTCTTTCCGCGGTCTACCTCTGGGCACGCTGCCATTTACTTTACCTTGACACACTTGTTTCGTTAGTCGTTCATTTGGCATTCTCTCAACATGCCCGAACCATCTTAACCGATTTCTTTCCCATGTGTCTACTAGCGTCTCTTCTGCATCACATTCTTTCAGAATTATCTCGTTACTCACTTTTTCCATCAGAGTTTTCCCGCATATTATGCGCAAGAATCTCATGTCAATTGCGTTAATTTTATTCTTATCTTTTTCTTCATATGTCCATGTCTCGCTACCGTATCATAAGAAAAAATATCCCTTGAAACCCTTTTTTACCTTTCTAAAGTCCCTCGGAATCCTTTGATACGCTTAAAAAATCCCTTTAACATTTTTATCTTTTCAAATTTCTTGAAATCTTGGAAAATTTCCTAAGATATTTAAAATCCTTTAAAAATTATTCAAAGTTGTTAAATTTTTACAATATTTTAAAGATTTAAAAACATTCCTTTTTATTATTATTTTTGTTATTATTACTTTTTTCAATATTTAAAATATGTTAAGAACGTCCCTTAAATCGCTTTGAACACTGATACTCTTTCAAAATCCCTGCAAATTTAATATATCTCTTTATATTGCTTGAAATGTTGTAAAATCCCCTAAAATCGGTGAAATCCTTTCAAAACTATTGAAAAATTATTAATCTTTAAATTCTTTAAAAGATTTTTAAAAATTCCCCAAAGTTCCTTAAAATCTGATATAATCTCTTCAAGTTTGTTTTCTCTCTTTCAAATTCTTTCAATCTGGTAAAATATCCTGAAAATCTTTTAAATCTTTTAAAAACCATTGAATTTTTTAAATCTTTAAATTATTTATAAGATTTCAAGAAATTTGATAAAATCCCTTAAAATCCTTTGATGCTTAGATCAAATCCTTTCAAATATTTTTAATCTCTTCAAATTTATTTCAAATATTGTAGAATCCTCTAAAATCTTGACATTACGTCGCAAAAAAGAGTGAAATTCCCGAAAAAATCGGCTTTACAATGCTATTTTCAAAAACGCTTTATTAAGGGGTCCTATTGAATATATTAAAAATGCTACCACGAATACGAGGACGAACCCGGCTTTAAAAAAAGACATTTCCAAAAATCACATTTGCGTGGACGAATGATTGCCATTGCACTTTAGACCAGATGTCCAACAAATGAAAGAAAGAGAACAAAATTATAAGAAGATTTTGTGAAACAAATAATCCGCTATCTTTAATAGGTTCCGAGTTATGTCACATTGAAAAGTCCCCACCTTTTTCGATTTTTAGCGAAAAATCGCTAAGTTTCAAAAACCACTGTGTACCTTTTTACCTAATTACTTTACAGAAAAATGTTTTACAGCTTTTCAAAAAGTCTTATGTGTTGAATCAGAAATTTCGTCGCCTTAAACAAGAGAAACATGTTATTTTGCTTTCTCAGAAAAGCATTTTTTCGCGCTTATTAAAACTTTCCGAAATCGCAAAGATCTATAAGTCTAAAATCCCTAAATCTCGAAAAAATTGTTTACAAAAAAAAAGAAAAATGATCAAATGCTTCTTTGGTTTAAGCTGCAGAAGTTTCGGGTTCAACATATTGAACTTTTTTCAAAATGTGTGCATGTGATTTAATTTAAAAAAAAACATGTTTTTACACATTTAAGAAGAAATTAATCAAGCAACACTTTTTTCAATTATAGTTTTTTATTATTATTTACTAGTGAAAACTAGGCATATAAAAAATTTGCCAGAATGTTTAAATTAGATAACCTTTGGGAATTAAAAAAAGGGAACGAATTGAATTTTGTTACTTCTTCTTGTCAAATCATCTGCATTTTTTATTAGTATGAATATCTCCAAAATGAAAAAAGATATAAAGAGGAATAGAATTTCTATTTTTTTAAAATAGGAAAATAGTAGATTTTAACGTGCTTTAAAAAATATTTTTATTTTTTCTACATACCACACTATAAGTTAAAGAGACGATTACATGTCGTTCGAGTTTTAGAGATTATTGCTGTTGCATATTCAAATAGAATTCTAACTATTGTTAGTCATGAGAAGTTTATGATTCACTGTATTTAAATTTTAAAAGAACTTTTCAAATAAATCTACTTCCGCCACTGATTAGGGGCAAATTTATTTGATTATTCCTGCAATAATCATTTATAAATAAGTTATACAAATGACTGGTTAAGGCAAGTGCTTCTGATTATTGCGAAAAATAAGTCCACTCATCAATCAATGATGGCAATCAAAATCAGTCTTTATTTTATAATTTTTTACATCAAAGGAACTTCCTTGAGTTCGCTGTCAATGATGGTACTGTTAAATTTTGATGTGATTTAGATATTGATACAATGGCATCTGTGATCATTAAATAGGCATAAATAATTAATGTTTTTAGATAATTTAAATAATTTTAAACTTTTTAAACGCATACGTACATATTTTTTAATTTCCTGAATAAATATGCGTGTGTACAGTATATTTTCGAAACACGCTGTGTACACTGGGTCTTTAAGGGAAAAGGCAGACTTTCAAGGTTTTAAAGGCTTCAAAAAAATCTGAAAAAATCCAGGGATACTTCTAGTAGTGTGTGCTTCATGTCTCAGTAGTTGCCAAATTCAAACGTTACACACCGTTGTTAACAAAAATTAAAATATAGTAAAAAATGAGGGAGGGAAATTTCAATTTGAAATTTCAACTGTTCCTTTAAAGACCCAGTGTACACACGAAGGGTTAATAAGGTTTCAAATTATATAAAATTAAAATGATCAAAATTCTGTGAGTTCAGAATTGAGTATAAATTAACAAGTTTCAATTCAACTATTGAATGTTAAAACTTCTAGATTTGAATTGTTTTTTCAACTCAAATGATATCACATTATCGAAGAAATTTATTCATTGAAAAATAAAAAATATTTTTAAACATTTTATTTATTTTTATTTTAAACATTAATGTCACTAATTTATGGAATACTTTAGCACAACATTTAAATTGCTAAAGAATAAAATGACTCGATTCTTGTGACATTTTTTATGTTATTACTTTTAAAAAAATATGTAAAACTTTCATAAAAATACACTTACAATTTTGTGTAGATAAAGGAAACCTATATCTCCTTCAAACATTTACTATGTTTTGTATTTCTGCTTGAATTTTCATTAATCTACCAGTTTTCTTGTACGTTACAAAAAGCGAAATTATCATGCTGATTTTAGAGTAAAGAATTATAACTTAAGAGAGATAAAATTTTATGAAATACGGGTTTTTAATTTTTGACGTCTATTAAAAAAACACACACTTTTTCTTTAAACTTTTATAGTTTTTAATCTAGATGAAATATTTCAACTTTATTTTCGGTTTTTGATAAGTTTTATTATCTTTCTCTTTTGATATTCATTGGAAATTTTCAAAAAGATAAAAATGAACAAATCGGCGATTATTTGTTTAAAAATATTAAATGTAGATTTGAACAAACGAAAAACTTACATTTTTCCCATTTTTGTGTATAATTTAACCCTTTATAAGGATAGGAGAAGTTTTTCCTTCATGAAATTGAATTTTTGAATTTTTTTCGGAAACAATGAGTGATGAAACAAAATATTAAGAAAAAAGTTTGAACATCTATAAAAGCAGTACAAAGAATACTTCGTGCTTTTTGGCTACATCTGGCATCGTTTAGGAGAAAAATACGAAAATTATATCTTCAAGAAGAAAAATTTTCTAAGCCTTAAAAATAATTATAAGCTCGAATAAAACTGATAGGATACCTTCTATATATGAGTAGAAAATTTGAAAATATATATTATATATTCCCTTTTTCCTCAATTTTTTTGAATTTAGATTATAATTTATATAAAATATAATTTATATGTTAAAATTTAAGTAGCAGGAAGAGGTGCGAGGTTCGGAAAAGTAATATTATGAACAGATAACACTTAGTACGACTTCTAATGATGAATTTAAACAAAGTTTGCTTTTATATTTCAAACTTCACACTTTCCCCTCTATTCCCGTTTTTACTCATTTTTTTAAGAATTCTTTTCCCTCTGTTTTCAAAAACTTTCCGTTTTGGTCGTATTTTGGTGAAATTCTAACTGAATTACTAGAACCCAATAAGAAAATCTCACGTTTAAAAAATTATCTTCTGTTTGATTTGTTTGATTGAAAATTGAGCTATTTTTTTTTAATCGTTTTTTTTATATCAAGAATATATATTATATATAAGTAGAAAATACAGCAGTTAAATTTGGTTGGATGTTGAACTATTTTCTTGATAATCTTTCTGTCGGAAGTTTCATCACTTTGGTTAAAAAATCAACTGTATGGTTGAAAAATTAACTTTTTTGTTAAAAATCCTTTTTTTTGTTGAGAATTATTTTCTTTAAGTAAAAATGTAATGGTATGTAAAATAATTATATCTTTTTTGTTTAAAAATACAACTGTTTAGTTAAAAATTATTCTTATTTGTTTAAGGATATAGCTACTTTCTGGAACATTCATATTTTTGTATTGAATTTAACTGTTTTTATATGAAATTAAAGTATCTTTTATCTTAAATATCAGCCATTTTATTTGTTTTAATCTATCTTTTTCTTTTGAATAATCAACTACTTGGTTTAATTTTAAACTATTATAAATTGTTGTTGGTTAATATTCATCTTTTTACTTGAAATTCATATTCTCTGGTTGAAAATGTAACTTTTCGGTAAAAAGAATTACCTTTTCTGTTGAAAGATCATATTTTAGGGCTGAAAATTCAACTTTACGGCTGAAAAATTCAATAATTTTTTAATAAATTAAACTATTCGATTGAAAATTAACTTTTTTATTGAAAATACGTATTCTGGGTTGAAAATTATTATTTTTTTTTTTGCTGTGAATTCATATTTTGGTAAGAAAATTTACATTTTTCTTTGAAAATGCGACTGTTTGGTTAAAAATTTCATTATTTTTATGAAAATCTAATTATTTTGTAGAAAAGTAACTTTTATATTGAAAACCCATATTTTCCACTGAAAGATTCAACGTTTTTGTAGATAATTCGTATATTTTGCTTAAAAAATAAATGCATTTGATTAATAATTAATCTTATTTGGTTGAAAATGTAACTGTTTGGTAGAAAATTAAACATTAATTTTTTTCAGAATCACCTGTTTGTTAAAAAATTTAACTTTTATGTAGAAAAATCGTGTTTTTAGTTGAACAATAATTTTTTAATCTGAAAATTGAACTATTTCAGTCTTGTTTGGAAATGTATCATTTATAAGTTGAAAATTTAACTGTTTGATAGAAAATTTATCTTTTTGGTTAGAAATATAATCTTTCTTGTTGATAATTTATCTTTTTGGTTAAGGATTCAACTATTTTGTTAAATTTTTTTTTCGTATAATGCATCTGATTTTACAGTAGAAGAGTCCCTTTGGTTTAAAATGAGCTTTTTTGGTGAAAATTTAACTTTGATCTAAAAAAATCGGTTTTTTTGGCTTGAAAATGGAACTATTCAGATAAAAGTTTAACTATTTTGTTTTAAAAAATGTCTTTTGCTTTAAAGTTCAAATTTTTTAGTTGTTAATATAACGTTTTAGTCCAAAATTAATTTTTTTCTGTCAACAATTTTTCTTTTTATGTTAAAAGTTCATATTTTTTGTGGAAAATTTGTGTTATTGAAAATTTAACTATTGCGTTGCAAATACAAAATATATCGACTTGAGATCTTAGGAAGTTAAGGTGTTTAATATTGAATTCAATTTTTTAATTACATTAATTTTCTTTAAAAGAATTTATTCCCTTATTATTCCCCTACATCGTGAAAAATCACCTAGTTTCTGGACGGCACCTAATATCGCTAAAAAATTTTTCTCAAATTTGAAAAATACTTGTCGCCTAATATCCTATAAAAAACAACATACTATATCGCTCTGAGAGATTCTGCTACTTGAAATGTAGAATTTTCCTGATTTGAAATAAATTCTATCCTTACCTAATTGAAAATTAATTCCTCATTTTCCTAGTATTTCTCTATTATTTTAAGCTAATCTGAATTTTTTTTTCAAGACACTCATCATCCTGGAGGCAGTTTTCAGCATATCTGGTGAGGCCCTTCTTACCCACAGGCTATCTCGACCAAATAGAATAACCATCCACTGGATAATGCTGACCATAGGATTGCTGTTAATTCTCTGCGGTTTCATAATTGCCATCGTTAATAAAAACCTTGAGAACAAAAATCATTTTGAATCTTTCCATTCAATTTGGAGTCTCATCACGATTATTTTAGCAGCCTCAGTAGCTCTTTTTGGAGTTGCTGCTAACAATACAAGATGGCTTTATCCAAGAGTGAGACCAGTCCTGATTAAAGTTCTTCACGCCTTGGGAGGGATTATGATTACAATTTTATTTATCACGGCCATAATCAGTGGAACATATCGAAACTGGCTGAAAAATCAACAAGTCGGGGACCACGAGCTTGGAAGACAACTCGTTTTTGCATCCCTCTTCATCGGAGGAATCCTGGTGCTTTTTAAACCAATCCTGGGAGCTGTTTCTAGGACAGCGGTATTAGTAAAAACCCCTCAACCATCCACGTGACCTGACCTCTGAAAGAGCCAAAACAATTTCACCCAAAGAAGCTAAAATTATAGGGCTCAGGATTTTCCTTTTTTGACGTGTCGAGTCATCACTAATAGCTGTGTATGCAATATGCACGGTTAAAAAATAACAATATACCCGCATTGGTATTTATTTAAAAAAAAAACCATTCTCTTAAATCATTATCAAAATCCTTGAGTTAAAAGAAACTGTTTTGCTCTTTAGACTTTTTTCGTAGGACAAACTGTTTTTAAGGTAGAATATTAAACATTTTTTTTAAACAAAATTTACACGATCTACAAAGTTATGTCAAAAATTTTTGCTAAAAAATTGAAATTTGTACATTGTCTAAATTTTACCTCAAAATAGACAATGTGCAAGTTTCAGTTTGTTTCGAGAGATAGTTTTGGAGATACTTTTCAAATAATAGTTTTATTATGCCAAATTAATAACGCTTGCATTTGAAACGGGTTCATACTACAAGAAAAAGATCAAACAACAAAAAAGTTTTATTTTCGTCAAATATGTGAAAAATTCTTTTTTTTCACGAGGTAATAAAATTGTTTACACAATAATGGCCAAGAATTGTGCATACAAAGTTATTAGTTGCGACTATGCTATCCGATTATTTTTATTTCTTCATTATAAAATCATGAATTATCGAGTTGTTAATGTTTTTAACAACATTTTAGTAATAAGAATCGTTTTATTCCTGAGCGCCTTAAGTACATCAAATCTCAGCTGCATCGCCCTCATTTGAAATTGAGGCATATATCTATTTCCGTTCTTTGTTACGCGAATTAGCACGTATCAAGAACTATCTGACGGAAACGAGGAATATTTTAGTGTTATAGTACGTGGAATTTCTGGGAGGCTGAAGGCATAATTGAGTCACAGGAAATGATACCAATTTAGTATAGAAGAAGCATGTAATTTTAATTGTTATAACTCAACAATGGGGCTACGTGTTACAACTTCCTTTTTAATATCCTTTTCAAGATATGATAAGGGAATGTCTAATAATTAAAAAAAAAATTAATTTCTCGACCCTCCCCCCCTCAATTGTAAGGATTCTTAAGATTTGTGGGACTCCTCGTCCTTCTTACGTAAAATTACACTCATCTTCCGCTATAAGACTGGCTGCGGGAATTGGACGCATGAAGCAACATGATGCAACTAACACGATGAGAGTGCGACCCTCGAGCTGTTTGTTACGCTTAAATGAGCTCATCCTCTCTTCCGGCCCCGCGCTTCCTCTCATCAGGAAACTAAGGAGGTTATCAGTTCTTGGAATATCGCAAGCCCGGGGGTCTCATATCAGGAGTACAGTGGATAAATTTTTTGCAATATTCCAAAAATAATCTCAAATTTTCGAAGGATTTTACCAGATTTTAAGGCAATTCAAGAAGTTTAATCACATTTCAATAGGTTTTATGAAATTTTAAGAGATTTCGAAATATTTCAAAACAATACAAGAGGCTTTTAAGGGATTTTGAAAATGCCGAAGTATTTTCACGAATTTTGAAGATTCCAAGGGAATTAAGTATGATTTCATAAGGTTCTAAAGGATATAGTAAGATCATTATCGACTCTAATGTGAATTAACAAACCTTATTGACAGATCCTTTAAATTCGTAGATGTAGTTACAAAGGATGTTAAAAAATCTTACAGGATTTGAAGAAATCTAAAGGAGTTTTAAAAAATTCTAAAGCAAATAGACGATTTTTAGACGATTCCATAAGATTTCAAAATATTGAATGAAATTTATCAGGGTTTCCAAAGATTATCAAGGATTTAACGGGATTTGAAGGAATCTCAATGGTATTTAAGAAACTTTCAAATATTTTAAGGGAGATTAAAATATTTGGAAAGAGTCCCATTAATTTCAAGGGAACCCGTAATATTTTTTTTATAATTTCACGGGATTTCAAAAGATTTAATAGGATTTAGTAGGATTTCCAAATATTGTAAGGACTTTTAAGCCATTTTTAGTTTTTTTTGGAGGTTTAAAAGATTTTCTAATATTTTGAGAGATTTCATGAAATTCAAAAAGAGTCGTACGGATTTGAAAGACTTCACTAAATTTTAAAGGGATTTGAAAGATTCTAAGGGATCTCGTCATAATCCGAAATATTTAATGAAATTACTTCAAGGATTTTAAACGAATTGTAGAGATTGTGAAAGAATTATAAATCATTTTAAAGATTGTTAAGTGCATTAAAAAATTTGTAATATATTTTCTCCGAATTTCAAGATTTTTAAGTGGTTTTAAAAAATTTTGAATTAAATATATCTACGAATTTTCAAAGATTTCGTAAGATTTTAAAAGATTTAAAGGAAATTCCTAAGATTTTCGAATATAATAAATTATTTTGAAAGATTTAGAGGAATATTAATGGCTTTTGAAATATTTCAAAATAATATCTCGTAATTTTGTGAGATTTTGAGGAATTACCGGGGATTTCGAAGGATTTTAAGAGATTTTAAAGATTTCAAATGATTTCAAGAAATTTAGCAGATTTCACGGAATTCACATTAATTCTCTTGAAGTCATTCAAAATCGCCTGAATTGATTTAAATAAATCACTTGAATTCATTTGAGGTCACTTGAATTCTCCTGAAGCCACTCGAAATCTTCTGAAATATGTAAAGATTTTTTAATTCACATGATGACACATGAATACACATGAAGTGACGTGAAGTCACTTAAAATCACCTGCTTTTATTGGAAGTCACTTGAATTCTCCTGAAATAACTAAAGTCATTTGAATTGATTTGAAGTCACTTGAATTATTTTCAAGTCACTTGAATTCATTTGAAGTCGCTTGAGTTCTCCCGAAGTCACAATCAATCTCCTATAGTCAGTGAAATTTTTTAAAGTCATTAAATTATCCTGAAGTATTTTAAATCAAAAGTCGGTGTACAGTGTACACCCTTCCTTGCGAACCCCTCGTAATTTTCACAGTTTTTAAAGAATTTCAAGGGATTTCCAGATAGCTCAATCGTTTTAGAGAGATTTCAAGAGATTATGTGCAATATTCATAGACTTCAATTAGCAAATTTGAAAACAAAATAATAATTTGAAGGAGAATACTGATGCAACAAAAATTTATTTTTAAGTTTTTTCTGCCCCCCCCCCCCACAACCCAAAAAAAGCCTTACGTAATTAACGGACGCTCCCTAGTTTGAATAAAGAGATTAATCATTAATGATAAAGAATTTAGTTGAATAACTACTTTATCGACTGTTAATAAAACCGAATATATCAGTTAGCATCACTCTGATATTCTTGAAAAATTATTTCCTATAAGTCATATTTAATGAATGTAAGAATAATATTCCGTCCTTATTTCCTCGTTGATGAAAGAAGTTACGTAATAAAAAGAGATTAAGATTTGTTTAAAAAGATTGATGAAGGCTATAGGTCAATATCAATGAATGTTTCAAAAAAAGTTACTGATATTACTATATACGTGAATACGGTATCCGATATACATTTCCGATCAAGGCGTTGCACCTGAGATAAAAAAAAAGATCGCGATTATTTTTGTGATTTTGTATAAAGCTTCTGTATTATTAATTTTTTAATTCGGCGTTATTATTAATATTATTTGAGAGTGTTGCAGTTTAATATTTCTAGATTTCATGTAAACATGAAAATTTCTTTATTTAGATTGATTAGGATTTTTTCCATTACACAGAAATTCAAAAATGCTTTATTTCCCAAAACCTAAAAGTTTGTAGGAAATAATTCTGCCAAATTCAGTTGATTAGATTGAATTCACAGCACATTATTTGAATTTAAGTTCTTAGACTTGAATTGACTTCTCATTACTTGAACGCATTTAATATGGCTTCAATTAAAAATAATTAACTGAATACACTTGAGTGATTGCACGAATTTAACTTGATTGACTCCAATCAATTCAAAACAACTTAAGTTCAATTGAATTAACTTAAAATCTCTTGAGTCGAATTAGCTCCAATGGACTGAAGCAAATGAAATGACTTTAATTACTCTAAATAGCTCGAATTAAAATAACTTGACTGTAATTGAACTAGAATAACTTGAAATTAAGTGCTGAAATCGAAATTCATTATTTGAACTCTCTTGAATCGATCAGAATAACTTAAGTGTCAATTAAAAAGAACTGACTGTAATTCACTTAGAATGACTTGAATATACCTGAATTGACTTCAATTGGCTTACAATACCTTAGTTTTACCGGAATTTACTTTAATGATTTTAAATCACTTAAAATAATGTGAATTGACCTTAAATAACTCTAATTGACTTTAATGACTTAAAATTACTTGAATATAACTAAGTTAAACTTACTTTCCTTAAATTAACTTAATTTAAACTCAATTAACGCGAATGCTTTCTTATTGACTTTAATTGACTTAAGGTAGTTAATGTCCCAGAAATCATATCTGTGAAGTGAATAGCTTTTCAATGATTTTAAGAATAAAAATAGTATTTATGATGATACTTATTTCAAGTAAAAAACATTTCATTTAACAATATTTTATTTTCATTTTTCAGAAATGGTTGGATTTTTGGGAAAAACATTCTCTACAACTCTACTGTTTTCAATTTTCAAAGGCAATTTTACTATAACTGAAATTTTTCAAATATTATTTTTAAACGAGAAATTTTTTAAGAACGTAACTGTATTTCAAGATTATTAACTTATTTTGTGAATTGGAAACAGTACAGTTGTAGGAAATGTATTTCCCGTAAAAATATCCCATGGTTTGTTTATTAACCCAAACATTTTTGTTTAAATTAGTAAGGAGCGATATTAAGAAAAAATTTAATTACAAACAATATTGTTGAAATATATTTTTTCCCTACATTTAAAACCTGTTTCGTTATTCTTACATAAGTTATTACTGATAATATGATTTCAATTCTTTCAATCATAGAGAACTTTTCTTTCCAAAACTACCTTCAAATAACGGGAGTTAGACTTTATTGACTTTAAATATTTTGACATAACTTTAATTAAACTGAATTGACCTATATTGAATTAAAATAATTTGATTTCAATTTTGAATTAATTTCAGAGACTTCATGTTACTTGTATTCAAAGAAATCTTATCTAAGTGACTTAAAGTGACTTCATTTCAACAGAATCGACTTAAATTACTTGAAATCTTTAGAATTGATTAGGAAAATTTATGTGCGACTGAACTAACTTTGATGACTTTAAATAACGTTGATTCAAATTAATTGATGCTAACTGAATTCATAGCTCTTGAATTCTAATAAATTGACTGTATTTGACTTAAGTCCATTTTAATTCAAATTAATTGACCCTTATTGACTTGAAATCACTTGAATTCATTAATAAGTACTGAAATTTTATTCAATTATTATAAAAATACCGGAATTGCCTTGAGTTCATTTAACTTGTATAAAGTTCTCTGAATTTTCTTGAATTTGTTAAAACTGACTCGATTTGACTTAAATTTGATTAAATTCCTTTGATTCTACAAATTTCCAACTGCAGCACTCTCCACTATTTATTGTAAAATGTGCTACTTTATAAGCCTACTAAAAATCTTGATTTGTGAAATGTCTTTTTAAATATTATTTATATAAAGCAAATGTCGAAATATCCTACACATAGAAGTTTAAAAAACTGAAAAGTCTGATTTTTATATGCATTATAAGCTATAGAGTGTGTTCTAAAGCTCAGGCATTTTTTGCGAAGTGGATACTTAACCGAATTTCTAGAAATAATATTATAGACACATATTTCTAAGGAAGTTTGATACTACGAATTTTTCCGGCAGCTATTATTTGCTAAAATCGAAAAATCAACAACATATCATTAACCATATATCAACACTTTATTAATACACACGCATCGTATACACATACACAGAATATAATGTATATATATATATATATATATATATACCTTTCATAATACAATGTACATGTATAATAATACAACTCTGGCAATATCTTATTAAATACCACATCTGCTTACGTATAGACGCTCGTTTTCGCGTTGCGTTTCACCACAACTTCTCGGTTTAACATTATGTAACAACGTGCATTTAAATATATATTTATACGCATATATACTGTCCGTCAACAATAATGTATTTGTACACGCGGTGCATACAGAAAGTGTCACGTTTCTCGCGAAAACGTTCATTCCGTTAAAATCAGAGCGAAAAGCGATCTGATCTCAAGTTCTATCTCATTTTTTCATGAAAAAAAGAACATTGTTTAGGAATAAAAATAAGTCTTGACACTGTTTTGTACACGCCGCATATAAAAGTTATATAATTCTCTCTGGAAAATCCCGCTATTTCCATTCTATTATCTTCGTGCTTTATTTTATATTTTTTTATTTATTCTTTTTTGTGATTTTGCAACTCCTGGCTTTTATTATTGTGTGTTGATTGTATATCGTTCAGTGTGGGTGACACGATTGAGCATCGGACGAATTTCCTTCTTTTTGGGATTTATCAAATTCATTGAATTGAAATGTTCTTTTTCTACATTTTTCATTTGACCTTTCCTCATATTGCCAAATGACTCGTGTCAGGCACAAAACGACAAACTGCGCGTCGACATTGATATCCTAGTGAACTTTTTCTTAATTTTCTAAAATCCCCTTTCAATGCATGATTTCAAAAATCAAATTATAAATATACTTTGACCAATTACTTCGCCGAAAAATTAATAAGGTAGCTGTACTTTCATGCCTAGTAACTCTTTTTGCATTCTTTTTGCATTCTTTTTGCATTCTTTTTGCATTCTTTTTGCAATATCTCAAATGCTCCCTGTCGAACGCCCTTGTATTCAATAATGAGTTTTAGATTAATTCAGCAGGACCAACATTTATTAGATTACATTTTAAAATTGAATGTTCGCCCTTTAAAGCTACCTTCAGGAAGAAAAAATTCAAGTTTGACCAAGAGTTTCAAGTATCAAAGTAAAGGCACCGAATTAATTTGTAGACCTATAATTATTTTGACATTGTTACTGTTTAACATTTATAAATCTATTTAAAAGAAATATGTAACGTAGTTTTTAACTTTCACTAAACTTTCGAAGAGCACCAAGTTAACAATTTACTGGGATTTTTTTGTTAAATTATCGACTAATTTTCCCTATTTGCCTTCTCTTTCGTATGAATCAATGATCTAACAGACATTCAATAATTTTTTTAAAATCAAATTATTGATCTTGTGAAGGTTAAAAAAATGAACTTGACTGGAGACACAATGAGAACTTTTCGTTCCTATTTTAAAATATATAGATAATTTCTGTTTCTAATCTTGGAGCTAAATTTTTTCATTATTCGAATATATAATTTTACGAAAATACGATCAGCGCATACTTTGGGTAACACTTTTTTAAGAAGGCGACCACCCTTTTTTTGCGATTAATTTCTAGGACACATTATTTTGTACTGTTTGCTCTACGGGTTGC
>NC_046661.1:115601210-115604450 GCF_010883055.1 Belonocnema kinseyi | reverse complement strand
GATGTATTTATGTATTTATATCTAGGACATTCAGCCAACTTTTTCTGCGACTTGCTTCATTTTTTTAATTTCTAGAGTTTGCACAATCCCTTTTTTTATTTTCAACATCGAGGTAGTAAAGAAGTTTTCTCTTTCTGTGAGGTCATAAAATAAAAGTATAAAAGGGATTGTTAAACAGTTCGTGGAAACAATTTTTGCATATTCATTAGGTTTTTAAGTGTCTTTAGTATAATGCCGGATGTTTCATTTATCGGAAAGACGAAACCATCGGAGAAGAATTAAAGAAATAAATCAAGATTCTGCAAATGCTATCGATTTTAAATGTTTTTTTAAATCTAAATCTTTATAAATTGAATAGTTTTAATGATTTCACTATTATCAAAATTAAAAAGGACAGTGTTTACATTTGAACAAACTGAGTAATATATGTTTAAAATTGAAAATGTTCATGACTAAATTTGTATACCGGTCTGATTTTTAATTGTACAATTTAACTGTGAAATCAGGAAATTTTAAAACTTGAGTAAAAAATAATTTTAGAATGATCAAATATGAATTTTTTTAAAACACTAAAATTCAAAATATTATTTTAAACTCGATTTTAAAGTTTTAAAAGGCAAACCGAGTTTTAAATTATTAAGGCTCTATTGTTTATTTAAATTTTACAGCGTTAAATTTTTTTAATTTAAATTTTTGATTTAATTAAAAGATTCCACTTTATAGATGATTTGTAATTTTCAGATTTTAAATTAAACCATTGTTATGCCAAATCTCATCATTTGTAATTTTAGAAATGTGAACATAAACAACTCAAATATGGATGTGTTCATTATGGAACAATTATTTTTAATTTAAAAAGTTTTACAAAATCAGAGTACAATTGGAAAAGAAAAATTCTAAGTAATTAAAAATTTAAATATTCTAATTTTTACCATTTTTAATCAATTCATTGACATCTCTACTGCCTCAAATTAAATTCTTACAATGAAGAAATTATTCTGTAGTTTTAGCATTAAAAATTAAGGATTTCGAATTTCCGATATCCTTAACTTTGACAATTTAGGCTTCAGAAATGTTTAATAAAACAATTTTAATTTGATATTACTTGATATTGAAAATTTAAAAAAAAAAGAAAATTAAAATGTAACAATTTCATTAGTAAAACTTGTTATGCATTTAGAGAATATAATTTACTTATTAGTTTCGCGGCAAGTAATTTTGTATCACTTCTCATCATTTATAATTTTTCTAATTTCTCCTGTTTCGATTACATTTTTCTCTCTACCAGTAATAGTTAATTACCAAACTTGTAATACGCTAAAGTAATACAATTCTCTTTTTATTAATTCTGAAAAAAACTGCTTGTTAGGTCAGCCGATAACATTCCGCGTTAGTAACCGGGAAGTCCGGGCTCGATTCCTGCTCGTTTCTTTTTGTTATTTTTGTTCAATTGAAATTCTTTTCATTGTAATTAACTATCAAATTTACTTCAAACAAGTGAAAATATTCATTTTTAGCTATTTTCATATTTGAAAAATTCTGATTCCTTATGCATTTTTCTGTTTAAACATCATTCATTACTCTAAACTCAAACTATGAACATTATATTAGTAAGAAAGGAGCCGTTTATAAACGACGTTAACAATTTTTAGCTATTTCGACATTTTATAAAAAAAATTTCCAAAAAATGAAAACACGATTTTTTAACAAACTAGTTACATTTTCAACTAAATAGATGAAGTTTTAACTACAATTATGAATATTCAACAAAAAAATATTTAATAACAACAGAATTTAAAATTCAACCAAACTTTGTAACATTGTTTATAGACGGCTCTAAATGTTTTGTGTTTATATTTTATTTTTATATGAATTTTCTTTACTATTTCTTTATATTTGAATAAACATTTGATTCTCATTATATTATTATCATATTTTTTATTTTTATCTCATATGAAAAAAGAGGCTGCTTTAAGTCCCCATAAAAACTCGCAGAGCTGGAAAAAGAGGTCCCTGAAAATTCGGGGCAAAAGTGGTAAAAGTGGTAAAAAACGCAAAAATAAATTTTCTCATACGAAAAAAATTTTTTTAAATGAAAATTTTGGCTTGATTTAAATGCTTTTCATAGATAATTATAATTTAATAAATTCTAAGTAAAAAAAATTGATAAAAAGTGCCAGCAGCATGAATCGAAACCGGACTCTCGCATCGTCTTCCATGTGACGCGCGTGATTTTTATAAATTCGCTTTTCTTGAGAATTACTAACAAGCACATCTTATTACCTTATCGTAGTAAAATTATGGTAAATCCTTATTATTTGAAGAAATATGAATCCAAACAAAATTCCGAAAGTTATAGATTCCCCATGTTAGATAAAACATCCAATCCTGAAAATTTGTATTTGGGGCAAAATTTGGTATTCTACATAAAATGTTTAATAGAGTTAAACTTTAAATCCAATAATTGTTTGCATGCTAGCTCATAAGGGATAAAATTTATAGACACAACTAACATCATCAAATCATTCATCAGTTCACCAGTGACAGTATCACCAGGAGAAAAATATTTCGCTCGAGGCCAATATTTTCAATATTTTTTTCTTTAATTCCCTGCATTTCTGTATTGTTTCATTATAAGTATATAGTCTTTTCCGGTTCACCGGTAACTCCACACTCCCGATTTAAATTTTTATTTCTACTCACAATGTATATTATTGTTGTGCAACCAAGGGCGACGGAAGTCGGCCTAAAGTAAGGCGAAACGGACCGTGAATTGAAAAAAATGTGCTTTAAATCAGTTTTTTCAGCAGTTGCTGTTGCTCCAGTTTAAATAAATGAACATTTTTGTAATCTAAATATTTCGTCAACAAATTTATTTTAAATTCTCCGATCGAAATCTTTTAAACTTGACAGATAAAACCTACCAAAATGCTTCCAATTCTAATATTTACAACTTATAATTGCAAAAAATATTATCTCGGAAAAGTATATCTGTTTCCTAATTCACATGTCATTTCCGGTGCCCTTGTATCTAATATACAAAGGCTAGTTTTTTCTGGGATTGCTAGTACTGAAGACCTAACAATAAAAAAATGTTGGAAGAACAATTGGGGATCCGGTTTCTCATTTATGACCATGTAAGGACAACCGCAGGATTTCGCCGGGAGCGGGTGCTAATCTGAAAAATTGCACCCGCTTCCAGCGAAATTGCGGTAAAATTTCAGCCATAACCACGTCTCA
>NC_046661.1:115588811-115601110 GCF_010883055.1 Belonocnema kinseyi | reverse complement strand
GATTTAAATTTCTATTATGTCTTCAGGTTCCAGTGAATTCTGCATTGGGCAAAAATTTAATTTAATTCTTCTCTTTTTCACGACTCTTTAAATAATGAATAAATAATTTTGAATCTCATCTAAAAGGAAAAAAGCATATCGTCAACCGGGGTAGTTATGTATCATTCGGGGCAAAGATGAATCAAATTTTATGCTCTATTGTTCAGTGCATTTTTTTATTAATTATTTTGTAATCAAATATACAGCCAAATCCCATTAATATTTACCACGGCAATCCATAATTACCCCGTTTTTCGGTAAAAAATTTTCACGAAATGTTTTTCTTCAAATCAGAAATGGAACAAATCCAATATTTTTTCCCAAGCACACTTGTAATATGTAATTACGGTAATTATTAGTTGCCTCTGATGATGTTGATATTTCAAGGTGTGACAAGCCCACGCCGCTATTGGCTAATTGATATTTGCTTTGTGTTAGTCTCGACGTCGCCGTTTCTACTTATTCTAAGTCACTCTTTATTTTTGTCCTTAAGCTAACTTCCTTATAATTTACAATTGAGGCTCGAAAAAATTTCTTCTCGAAACGATCCCAATTTATTTTCTATAAATTATAATTATATTATTCCTTTTCCAGGATCGGTCCGAGGGCTCGAGATTTAACAACAATTTTATTTCTCTTTTGTTCATCGATAGTCATATATAATTCATTAATTCATTGACTAATTATTCTAAATTATTACGAATCGCGCCGAAATCTTGCAGCCACTTTCTCGTCCCTTTGAGCAAAAATGGATGGCTACTAATCAAATTCTATCTTTCTCTTCTTCTTTTTTTTGTACAATTCCAAAAAACAAATCGATTCGGGGCGATTGGGGAAAATTTAATTAATGAAAAGAAATCGGGGTCGCTTGATCTAAAAACACAAAAGCCGATTTCTTTTCAGTAGCTTTATTTTTCGTTGAGGTAGATCCATCATTCGAAAATCTCTGTTAAAAATGCAAAAATTTATGATAAAAATAATAAATTCTGCTGAAAAAATAGTCCATAAAAGACATCTTAAAATATTCCACAGAGTAGAAAAGGTTATTTTTAATAGAATTCATTTTAGTAAAAGATTCATGTGAATCAAAAAGTTATATTGCTGTAATTCGAAATTCCAAGTTTAACTAATTCTACTGACATTGTTGAATGTTTACAAAGGTTTCTGTACATCATAGTCATTTTCGATTCTGCAGAATATTAGAATATTTTATAAATGGAAGTGTAATTTAAACTATAGGAAGTTTCGATTTCTAAATTTGAATTTCCATGTTAATTTTAATGTCATTTATTCTAAGTTACTTTAGGAATATCAGTCGATTCGAAATTAAGTTACCATGATAGGGCACGCAAAGTGGATTCGCATTCTTTGCTCCTCCTTTTAAAACTTTCGCTCAACCAAAATTTTCTTAATCAAATATATTTTTATTTGATTGAAAAGTTTTTGCTTTGCGATTCCTTTTCATTCCTGATTCATAATGTCATTTTCTCATTTTTCATGCACAACTTTAAGAGTACACTTGAACGCAGCGGGCTTTTTTATCAAATATCTCCGTACGCGATTTTTTAAGCTAAATATATATGCGACACCGTTTATATGTACATATACAAATACTAATTACACATATAATATGTCAACTTATTTATATGACTCCTTCATCAGTAATTAATTATATGTTATGGTAACATTACTTTTCTGATTTTACGACTAATAACACTTTACAGTTACAAGCGAGATCACATAAAAAATAAAGAATCGCAATCCTTTACTTTTAAAGTTTATTGACTATTGCTTGCGTTTAAAGTTTGATTTTTCCACACCACACAAAACTCGCCACCTTTTCCCTGTAACACAGCCTGATTGATTATTTCAGACAAAGTTTTTTTACATTTCTATGGTAAAGATCCGCATTAAAACAATAGTTTTAAAAATGCGTTAATCTGTGCATTGAAATGAAAAAGATAGGTCTGGAATTCAAATATTTTTTATTTCATTTAATATAATGTAAAAGAATCTCTTTAGGGATATTAAATTTTTTGATCTTCAGCAGCGGTAAGCCAAAACGAAATTATTTCCTTTGATCAAACTGAGGATGTTTTGCGTGAATGGTAAAGTATAGAATTACTTAATCTTTAACTTAAATGGCAAGATCAACAAAAAAGGCCCATTGATCATTGTAACAAATTTCAGAAGATAAAATCAAGCGTATATAATAAATAGTTAAAATCGTAATCCTTTTTTTTAAGGTAATTATTTGCATGCACTAAACTCTCGCTTTTAGTCCAGTGTCAAGGGTTGTCTTTAAATAGCCTTGAACTCTATTCTTAGGGATCGAAACGTAAACAGTCAAGGCCGCCTGAACCGTTTCTAATTGGAAGGCATGCTATTGCACAATATGCTTGACTGAGTACACGCGCACTGCGGCTGTTCCAAGGCGACTTTTGCAACCGCTCTCGCACTATTTCCCTGAGAAACTGCGTCGGCCAGTAGTTCCAGGAAGACCGAAAACAGGGTTACTGAGACCGGCAGTATGATTATATTACCCAACATTTTTTGGAAATTATTTCATTTGTGAATGATAGGTGCAAATATTTTTACTTATTTATTTTTTTAATCAAACAATTTTTTTTAAATTATGTTCGACAGAAGCGAGGTGAACAGAATTATAATAAGGAACCTTTCAAGTATTATAATGCGCATTTGTAAAATAAATTTCAATGAAAATCACGAATTTCCTCTAAAACTTAAGAAACATCTCAATAACTACAGTAAAATAAATAATCATGACTTCGACAATTGTTTTAAATAATGTACGCTTAGATTTCTCTTTCCAAATTTATTTGCGAAAATCAATGCGCCTTTTTTGTAAATTCAGGAAATCAAGTTAAAAATAAGTAATTTTGAACATGACAATAAACGTAGAATATCCTTAAACATTTCCACTGGGTTTTATTCCGAAATATGTTTAATAGTAAAACTATACATATTCTAACACTGGTAGAACAATATTGAAAAAATAGATTTTTTATAGAAAAGGTAGCTTTTAATTAAAAAATAAACATCTGGGTATCTATTTGTGAATTAAAAATTAATTTCTCTTAAATAAATAGACATTAATGAATCGCTTATTTCTGAATATTTATATTAGGCCTGTATTCGACGCTATTGCGTCTAGAAAATGAAAATCAGTGGAAATATCGACTTCTGGTTCACGTAAAGCGTGCGATTATTCAAATTTTGTTAAATAATAAATTTGTCCAAAATCCTCAATATTTTGGAAAAGTTTCATTTATACAAAATTAATGCAAACAATTTCTAAAGATGTTCTGTGAGATAGGAAATTACTTAATGGAATTATGTCAAATTCAAGTTATTGGGGTTAAATGAGGTTGCACGAAGTTCAATGAAGTTTGCCGAAATCCTATGAAATAAAGTTAAATCTCATGAAATTTCCACGAAATTCTAAAAAATCCAATGAAATTGGACAGAATAGGATTACATCGTCTGAAATTCTGAGAAATCTTGAAAATGATATGTAATCCAATAAAAAGGGTTAAATTCCTTGGAATTCCAAAATTCAAATAAATTCTATGGATTCTAACTCAATTGGGATTAAATCCTATGGAATTCCTAGAAATCTAACAAAGCTAGAGAATTTTTATCAAACATGATTAAATCATATCGAATTTCTTGAAATATAAAAAAATCCAATAGAATTATATAAAATTCAACTTAATGTGTTCAAATTGAATGGCAGGAAGGTAAATAAAACATGATATCCAATCAAACAAAGGTAAATCTCACGAAATAAAAGAATCCTATGATATCCTATTAACATAAAATTTAACAACATAGGTTTGAATTTCAGGAAATTCCGAGAAATTTAGAAAATATTCTGAACTCCAATAAGAAGGATTAGATCTTTTGAATTCCTAAAAATCCTATGACTTTTAATTAAATTGGGATTAAATCTCATGGAATTCCTAAAATTCTAAGAAATTTTATGAGATTCAATAAAATAGGGTTAAACCCCCCTCTAATTTCTGGAAATTTCAATAAATTGAATTAAATAATGTAAAATTCCACATGAGTAGAATAAATATAATGGCATGCAATTCAATCAAATCTAATTAAATGCAATAAAATAAAGTTAAGTCCTATGAAACCCGCTGAAATTTAAAAGAATGTTTTGCAATTCACAATATTGATATTAAATAAAATGAAATACCGAGAAATCGAGAAAACTTAATTAAATTCAACAACAAAAAAAGATTAATTTTTTTTTAATTTTTAAAAACTGCAATTAAATCCTATGAAATCCTATGAAAATTCAATTGAGATTAAATCCCAAGGAATTCTTAGAAATCTGGGAAATATCATGACATTCAATCAAATATGTCTAAATCCCATTACATTTAAAAAAATTTTTATTGAATGACATCATATGAAATTGAACTCAATTGGAATGAATAGAATGACATGCACTACAATAAAATATCATGAAATATAAATAAAGTTAAGTCGCATGAAACTCTGGAATTCAAAAGAATGCATTGCAATTCAATATAATGAAATTAAATCTGATGACTTTCCGAGAAATCTAGAAAATTTCATTAAATCCAATTAAAAAAGGATTAAATTTCTTCGAATATCAAAAAATTCAATAAATTCCTATGAAACTGAACTTAACTGGGATTAAATCGGGATAAATGTGAATTCCTACAAATCTAAGAAATTTCGTAAAATCGAATAAAATTGGGTTAAATACTATTTAATTTTTGAAATTTTAAAAAATACAATTAAATTATATGAAAATTAACTTAATATGATTAAATGAGATGCCATGAAATTTAATAAAATTCTGCAAAATCCAACACAAAAATTAAAATTTCATGAAATTCCCTGAACTTCAAAAGAATCCAATCTAGCAAATTTGACGAAATCCAATAAAATAGGATTATATCCAATGAAATTTTAAAAGATTTCATAAAACCCTATAAAATAAAACTTAATTGGATAATAATCTAGGAAATTTCGTAAAATCCAAACAAATAGAATTAAATTACATTGGTTTCCATGAAATTTATGAAAATTGCATCATAACGTATAAAATTTTGAACATCCCACCGAATTCGGTGAAATTTTCATAATTCCATGTAAATCCCATGTTATTAGAGTGCAATGAAATTCAAAGAATCTAATAAAATTCCAAGTATGTTTCCCAAAGAATTTATCATATATCCTTTTAGGCTGCATTATATACAATAAAATTCTTGAAATCCCGTGCAGTCTGATAAAATAATATTAAATTATATAAAAACTAATAATTTTACAACGTTTTATAAAATACATATTAAGTTCTACAACATTCAATAAAATCCAATGAAATCCCATAAAGTCTCAGAAAACAATGGCAAATTTCTGGACATTGGCATTAGCGATTAATAAATGATTAGTTTTTAAAGATTAATTACAATTATTTTTTATCATAACAGTTTAATTATAATTACATGTGTTTAAAACATATAGCTAAGATGTACCAAAATTCATTTAGTATTAACATACATGATTTTTCTAATGTTTTTTTTTTAAATAACTCTCCAATAAAACTATAAAACGCGTGTAAATTTTCTTTTTAAATTCAGCAAAATCCACATTGGGTTTAATCCTTTTTTTAATCTTTTCAAATTTTTTATTTTTTTCGAAAAAGACGTATTTTGAACAAAATAGTTAAAGCTTCAATCAAGAAAGATTATATTTTTTAACCAGCTGAATTTTTAACAAAGACAGGTCAAATTTTTACCAAGAGAGACGAAGTTTCTACGAAATAGTTAAACTTGTTACCCCAAAAATATAAATTTTGAACAAAATAGTTCAATTTCAATTCAACAGTTAAATTTTTAAACAAATAAATGAATTTTCTACCAAAAATATTAACTTTTAAAATGGTCAAATTTTTCCTAAAAATAATAATTAAATAATATAAAGTTCTAAACTTTCTAAGCATCTTTTAATATGATTGGTATTTAATTAATATTTAGAAAATTGCGTATGATTAGGAAAATTCCCTTAAAGTATTTTGTGTTCTATTTTGACTGTTTTGAAACAAAATTTAATAGCCGATATTTTGACTAAAAAATAATTTTTTGCAAAAAACGAGTTCAATTCATCAAATGGCGATTTGACAATAAAATAGTTGAAGTTTTAATAATAATAACAAATCATTGTTAACCAAGTAATTAACTTTTCTAATAAAATGATGAATTTTAAATAAAAATATTGAATTTCTATAAGAAATTACTAATTTCTAACAAAATACATTATTTTTTAATTAAATAAGATCTAATTTCAACCAAAAATAAAAAAGTTAAAAAATGAATATCTCAAAATAAAAATTTCATTTACAATTTCCCCAAGCCCCTTATTGAGTTTTAATAATAATAACAAATCATTTTTAACCAAGTAATTAACTTTTCTTACAAAATTATGAATTTTAAATAAAAATATTGAATTTCTATAAAAAATTAATAATTTGTAACAAAATACATTATTTTTTAATTAAATAAGATCCAGTTTCAACCAAAAATGAAAAAGTTAAAAAATGAATATCTCAAAATAAAAAATTCATTTACAATTTCCCCAAGCCTCTTATTGAAGGACTTACAAATTTTGTTTTGAAAATTTCAAAATTTGAAAAATATTTTTTTAATTATAAATCTTCTAAAAAACTTTTAAAATAATTCAAATTTCTTCTAAAATTAATAAAAAATTACATAAATTTCTAAACTTTCTAAGCATCTTTTGAAATAATTAGTATTTTACTTGATAATTAAAAAAATCTGCATAGTTAGAAAAATTGCCTTAAAGTCTTCTATATTCCATTTTGGCAGTTTTGGTGAAACATTGTGAAACTTTCAAAAATATATTTTTTTAAATTAATTTTTCAAATTAAGGAATTATTAAAAATTTTTCCAGAAATCTTAAGCAATTTTTTTATTCTCCTGAAATCTTTCAAATTTGATAAGAAGCTTATGTAACTTTCTTTTAAAATTTTAAAAATTTATTTTATTTTGTATTTTAAAAATCTTTTTAAATTTTAAATTAGTTTTGAATATTTTTAAAACTTATAAATGTATCTTAAACTTACTCGATTTTTTTCTAAAATTTTGCAATCTATCAAATTTTATTGCTGAAGAATTTCCTCATTTTTTATCGGAAATTCAGGAATTTTTAAAAGTTTTTGCAACCTGCTTTAATTTTCTGTGGCCATTTTTTTTTATGAATAAAAAATCATTTGAAATTTTCTAAGGAATCTCGATAATTTTTTATACGCGTGAATCCTTTCGAAATTCTAGCCTTATACGTATTTGCAAGCTCAAGAGGGGGGGGGGGGGGGGGGGGGGCGATCGCCTCGATCGCCCACCTCTGGATCCGCGCCTGTGTCAAGGTTAAAATTATAATGTATCTTCAAAACTTCTAAATATGTTTTGGTATTGTCTTAAAATCTTCCAGATTTTTTTTTAATTATTTCCAAATTTTAAAAACATAAACCTAATCCCTTAAAATACAACCTAAATAATAAAAAAGTATACAAATTATACTTTAGTATCAAAATGTTAACAAAAAATTATTTTCCATCATTAAAAAATCATATGCAATTAAAATTTTTCACTTTATTCATAATATTTAGAAAAAATTTTTAATAAATTTTATCATGAAATGAGAGTACTTATATGGAAACTTTGCTTTACAAAACTGATTGTGCAGAAAAATCGTAATCTTTATTAGTAGATAGACAAACTGAAAATAGCCACTGAAAATCTAATTCATGCAGTGTCGCGTCCGCGAACAGTTTTTTGACAACAATAACTTTTAAAGAAAATAAAAATTTAGGTTATATTTGCCCTGTTATCAGAATTAATAAAAAATATTACATTTTTCAAAACTTTTAATGTGATTCCCAGCCGAAATTTTTTATTTCTTGTCAATTCTCGGTTTCCCGGATTTTATTTTAATTCCCCACTATTTTTCGGTTTTTCCTGGTTAGTATACACCTTGACGAATAATTTAACATTTCAAAAAACCCATTAAAATTCATTCATAGATCACCATGGTACCCATAACTATTATTTAATTTCCATAAAATCTGTTAGGTTTAAAAATAATACAATACTAACCCTAAAACCATGTAACAATCCTCAGAAAATTACTGAAAAGAAGAAATAAAAAAAGTGAATGCAACAATTTTTAATACGTATTACGTGAAACCATAGTCCTAGGATAATAATTCTCGTCATGACAAACCTATTTAACGCACTTTCAACTAGTAAGCATGAAATGTACATTCCTAAAATACACTTAGCACTTTTCTTAATCACGATTTCCTTACGACTTACATCAATAGAAATCTATTTTGAATTACTTATCTATGGAGCGATACCTGGACAATAGCAATTTTTTCATCGCTAATATTTATATCTATTTCTCTCACCAATTCTTTCATCGAAGCACACATTCTCTGACTCAAAAAAACTCACATTTATACGCTCTAAACCTGCTTATTTTCGAAATCCTGTAGTATCTCCACGAAAACGATTTTTCATAGAAATTGATAATTGCTCAAGATTGTTCTCCTTATTATAATTTTCATACCATTTTTTCACAAAGGCGCGACTTAAAAAAAATCGTCTGGCGACTCAGTATAGAAAAAACAATCTTTTAACAATATTTAACAAGCACTAGCTCGTTTGGAAAATTTTCGAGCTTCTAAAATTAGCTTCCATCTTAATTTCCTTCAAATCCCACGAATTTTTTTTTTTAATCAAGTTTGATGGGCCTTCAGTTTCCTCTCCTTGGGAATAAATTACAAAAACACTAGCAGGCTGATATTTTTCAAGAAATCTCAAACATCTGTGCTGATTTCAAGGAGCGCGAACGTCACTCCTTTTTGTTTCGTTTTTTTGTTAAACTCGCTGTGATTTTCTCTCGATCCTGCGATTTTGTCATCAGAAGTTGCGAAAACGATCTTTGTTTCACTTTCTACTAGAAGCGATTCAGATTGCGATTTTCAGGAACAGTCATCAGAATATAAACGAATGTCGGGTCAAACCTGTTGGGAAGTAATGAGCTCCGTTTTGCTCGAATTTTTAAGGATTGATGGCCCTGGTAACTTCTGAGAGGCTCCCATCGAACAAGCAGGTTGAACTGTCATCGGCTGTCCGTTCACCAAGACTATCGTGTCTCGTACGGAATCGTATCCACCCGGTGTTCCTAAAACAGAAAAAAAACCCTTTCATAAAGAAAAGTGGGCGTGGTCAAGGGAGTGTGCAAGGAAATCGGGCGTGGTTAGGTAGAATAAGATTTTCAGATAAAGTTCGTCGTCAAATTTAGTAGGAGTGGTCAAAGGAAGCTACCTTGAAAAGTTTGGTTTCAAAGCCTAATATTTCCCGAAATAAACGTGCAAAAATGGATGATCCTTGAACAAGGTTAAAGCTAATTAATTGCAGAATAAATAAAAATTATTGAGAAAAGTTGAGAATTTCTCGGTCTGTTAAATTCACGGAAAGTCTGTCATTTTTTAACGAGATACCGGGAAAGTTGCCGAGGTCGCTGCCCTGGCGGACCGCGTGAACAGAAAGGATACTCTACACCGGTGATTCCTAAAATTTTTATGCACTTTCTGGGGAGCGGCAGGGCCGCCACCCTCACATTTTTTCACAATTATCTGCCGTTCAGGGGGGACAACCGGTTGACAAGAATTCAAATGTGTTAATATGTTAATAAATTAAATTTTTATTAGTTGAATCAATTTCCTAATCTAATTTTAAACAAATGAAAAGAAAGTTGATAAAAATCGGTTAATATTTTCAATGCCAGTTGACAGTTCATGTAATTTTGCGTGTTCTTAACGATATGCTTAAATACTCGAAATGTTAACCGATTTTCATCAACATTTTTCCATTTTCTTAAAATTACATCAGGAAATTGATTCAGATAATTAGAATTGAATTGAGCCATATCTTTAGGATTTCAGTTATTGAAACAGCCTTAAATCTCATGATAATGAAATGGTCCTCATAGCGGGGGGGGGGGGGGCTGCCGAGTGGCTGGACCCGGGCTGGCTTCCCCCTCGAGGGCTGCCCGGCCCGGGGTGGCATCTCCCTGCCGGCGGCAGCCTCATCGGCCGGCGACACTAGTTTGGGAATTGCTGCTCTACACGGCAGCGTTTCCCAAACTTTTTTGCAGTTTTCAGGGAGGGGCAGGGCCGCCACCCTACAATTTTTTCCCCAATACTGGAACCCAAGGGCGATAGTTGACTGCCGATCATGCGGGAGGTTGCGTGCTTCACGCGAGAGAATTAGAGCCGGTTGAGAAAAATTAAAATGTGTTATCATCTTAATAAATTAAATTTTAATTAGGTGAATCAATTTCCTAATCTAATTTTAAGCAAATAAAAAGAAACTTGATGAAAATCGGTTAATATCTTCAATGCCAGTTAACAGTTATTATAATTTTGCATGCACTTCGAGATATGCTTAATTACTCGAAATATTAACCGATTTTTATCAACTTCTATTTTCATTTTTTTTAAAGTATACCAGGAGAATGATTCAGATAATTAGGAATTGAGTTATGTCTTTATAATTTTATTTTTTGAAACAGCGTTAAATCTCATGACAATGAAAGGGTCACCGGCTTGACTGTGGTCGGGGAAAGTCACCCCGGGCCGAGCAGTCCCGAAGGGAGGATGCCAGCCCGGCCCGTACCACTCGGCAGCCCCTTCCCCCCGCTATGATGACTCTTTCATTGTGATGAGATTTAGGGCTGTTTTAATAAATAACCGCAAAATTTATGGGTATAAAAAACAATAACTAGATCAAAAGTACTGTTTCTTATGTTTTAGGTGAGCTAAATTCGAATCCGTGGTCAAAATTCCTATTTAACAAAAAAAAAGGATTTTTGAAAAGTTTTTAAGTTTGAGGTTAGGATGGCACTGCCACATTGTCCAAGTGTGTCCGCAAGAGGACATATGTGTGGCTCGCATCGGAACCACGTCGGGTCAGAATAGTTCTCATATCAGGACACAATTTTAAAAAATTTCAAAATTTTAGACCACTTCGTTTAGAAACTATAAATAAAACTGTCTGCTAAATTTTAGGTGATGCGATTCCCAAACTACAAATTCAAAATGGAAAATTGCTGAATATTATTAAAAAAATGTTTAAACAAATAATTTAGGCTTATAAATATCAACTAAAGTTAGTTGCAAACAGTGGAGTCAATATCAAATGAATCCCACAATCACAGATGTTTTTCATATTTTAAATCATTTTTACCTGTTTTTAAATATTTAAAAAAGGTTCTTCAGATATTTATATTGTCAAGGTCAAATGTCATAAATTGTGAACTTTGTGATTTTTGAGGGTAGGGACGTCCGACTTAATTTTTCCTCTCAAACTACCCGAAAATCATTTCCATTCCTAAAGTTGTATATCAACTTCCTATGCATTCACATTACTTGAAAGCATTCAGAACTGAAGTGAGACTTCACGCTTTTTATGCAGAAACATATGTATTTCCCATAAATTAATTAATATAAAAACGAAAAATTGTTAGGAAAAAAGTACTTAAAATAATTTATTATCCTGAAGTAAATGTTTAATTTGACTTTAGCGCGCTTACCTCTCAAGATTTCGATTAGTAGATTGTTCGCATTCGATCGTTGGCAATGGAGGTAAGCACCATTGTAAAGATAAAAAATGGTGAAAAGTTCTTTGTCAGTTGTATCATTGCAATTTGGAACCTCTTGCAATACAATATTTTCAGCTTATAAAGATACAGGTACGTTTTTTCAAACAAATTGATGATAAAATAAAGCGTTAAAATGACAGTAATGTTTTCAAGAAAGTTCACAATTCACTTTTAGCACCTGAAGATTTCCGGAAATGTATTCGAGAATGCGTCATCATTTTGAGCGCATTTACTATTTATGTAAATAAAGAAAGGGTTTTGCGGCTTTTTAGAATTTTATATTTTGTTGCTTATATTGTGAAAATCGAGGTTACATTATACAAAATATATGAATTTCCGATTTAGGGAGCGTAAAGTTTGATTCTCATATTTGAGAAGATTCCGAAAAATATTTTATACATTAACTATTTCAAAAAATGTGATAGGAGGGGGGGTCGAAATAACGTGACGTAATATTATAGGCGGGGCCTCGTTAATTCGTGATTGAGCGCAACAAGGGGTACGGGGGG
>NC_046661.1:115576517-115588801 GCF_010883055.1 Belonocnema kinseyi | reverse complement strand
GGGGGTAAAAATATTGAAATAAAGCGTGACATCATATGTGAACGCTCCCTTGGTAACGTTATAGATTTAATGTATTAAAAATTTCTTGAATGTATCCTCACTTTTTAAATCTCATTCCACGTGCCCCATACGCATTAGTCAAACAAAAATGAATTCAAATGAATATTAAAAAGATTCAAAAATAAATAAATTCAAGGAATACAAACAGTTTGATTATGTAGAATATTGAAAAATTGAATTTTTGTAAATTACAAAGCCTGAAAAAAATATTGTTAAAAAAAGTTTTTTAAATTGTGCTAATAATAAAAGTGAAAAATTAAAGGGGCCATATCTGGGCCAGACCGGTCCCCATTTTGGATGTTTAAATCTGGACCCTGTTGGGTAGGGGGTTTCATTTACGGTCTGACGCTAAACAGATTAGCTTATCGGGGGCCACATTGGGGTCAAGTACAGCATTTCCTTTGACATGCTGTGGCATAACAACTTTTTATTAATATACTAAAAACGTATCCTTTGCGCAAATCATTTTAACAGTATGTGTAACTGATTTTCAAATAATTTTTGGGCCAATAATCCAATTTTTATTAAAAAGTCCCTTAGCACCTTTTGGACTGCCAGCCTTCAAATATGTATTTTCTATTTTCAATCCGTAATTTCTGTATTTCTTTTGTTACAAAAATGACCTTTTCACGCATCTTATCTTTTATGACAAACTATAAAAAATTCCTTAGAAAAATTATTCGATTGTCTTATTTGTGTTTGCCATATTTGCCATTTCGAATTAAAATTTTTTGATATCAAATATGAATTCCGCGACCTCAAAAACCTGAAAATGCAAATTTTTGTGAACTTCCTAATATGACTGCTTTGTATATACAATATTGTATCCGATATTTAGAAGTCTAAAATTCTGATATTAGCTTAAGATTCAGCTATTTCGAAAACCTAAGTGTGATTATTTTTATATGGTTTCTAACATTTCTTTGATTTTCGTTTCGCCATTTTGTTCATAATTCTTGGTTTCAACAGTATCATATCATTATTGGACTTAACGATCTGAGAACCTGGAAAGCAAAATTGAAAACCTGAATATGGCCATTTTCATAGGGTTACCAGATGGGTCGGGTCGAAATCCAGGACACTTAAGAAAGCTCTAAAAAAAGATCATCGACTTTATTTTATTTCGCGATACGTAAGTAGAATTGCGTGCACGGAGGGGGGAAAAATGTGTCACGTACAGTTTTCACTGAAAGTTGGTTATTTTCAAATTATGATATCAGATTTGGTTTCAGCGATTTCGAAAATCTAAATTTAACTATATTTGCAAAGTTCGTTTTCAAAATAACGTCTTTACTAAAAAAAATAAGTATATTTATTGAGAAAAATAAATATACTGTCGTAGGTCAAATAATACTTAGTGGAAGCCCAGCGCTTTCGTTAATCTCCAGCAATTACCAGGTGGTGCACTGTAAGTGAGGGTCCTCGAAGGTGTCAGGGTATTTCGAGAATCGGGACCCCAATCGATTGTTGGCTGAAGAAGCATCCGAGCTCGACACCAGACGCTTTCTTCAATCCCCTTTCGTCCACTTGAAATTTTTTGAGAAATTTTACCATTCAGATCATCATTATCGTCATCATCATCATCATCATCATCATCGTAGGTTGGCTTTGGACGACGTTTTCTTAACTGAAACTGCAAAGGAGAGATTGATCAAATTCATAATGGACTGAGACACTTTGTGACAAGAGGTTAATTATACTCGGATTTTTGGTTGTACAATAAATTGCAAGATTGCAAAATTGCAAGATTGAATAGGACTGCAAAATATTGCAGATGGGTATAGTAAATTGTTTGCAAAACTGGTTCATTTATTCCATGGGTAACATTGATAAAAATCACATAAGAGATATTTTAGGAAACATATCCAAATATATGAGGGCACATCTGTCTAACCCATTTGCTTGAGGGACCAAATAGAAAGATCGAGTTCGTTAAACAGCCCTTTCTGATAAAAATTCAAAAAGTGAGAGCTTTTTCAAAATTTTTGAGACCACTTTTTTCCAAGATTTGAAAATTCTATGCCTGGCTATTTGCAGTATACTAAAATACGAACAATTTATCTCATGACTTTTTTTGCTAACAAAAAAATTATCAAAGTTATAAAATTAAAAAAAAAGGAAAATGAACATTTTAAGTCAAGCAACGCATGATATGAAAAAAAGTCAAGAAAGGAAAAATGCTGATTTTTTGTAATTCTACAAGATTATCATAAAAACATTTTGATTAATGTTGAAAAATCGAAAATTCAAATTCTTATAGGATAAAAAATAATACAAATATGTTATGAATAATTTGTTGCTATGGCGCGTAGTTTTTGTTTTAGTCGCATAAAATAACATAAAAATAAGAAAAATAAAAATGTGGAATTTTTTAAAAAACGACACAAGGCATGGAAAGACAGAACAAGTAGATTTTCTTTCAATCGTAAAAAACAACATGAAAAATAAAAAAGTAAAAAAAATTATAATAGCAAGGCAAGAAAAATACAAATATTTTCCTATCGTAGCATATAACGAATTTTAATGATATAACCTTGTTCAAATGATACATGTTTCAGCGTAATTAAGAATAAAATGCAATGCAAAATAAGAAACAAATATTTAAGTAATCATGATAAATACAATTTTTAATTCATTTTACAGTATCCAAATAAGCAATACCAGGCAGAGATATATACACTTATTTATTTATACATAAATAAGTGTTACATACATTTGATATAAAAGTATTGAACATAATGTAGAAAAATTAACATTTTGGAAAAAATCGAGTGCGAAGCGCGAAATACGTGATGAAAATATGTTCGCTAAAGCCGAAAGACCTTTAACAAAAGACAATTTACAACATCACATTACCGCTGTCGATGGTTTGACCTTTAGTTTTAAAAGGTCTGTGCACAAATTGAGGTAAAATACAACGACCGAGCGTGTAGAGCGAAATAAACGCATAATTCAGCGCGAGATAAATATATCATCGAGCGCGAATCGAGAGAATCAACAGACGATAAATATTATAATATTTGATTTTAAAATAATGTAAAACATGTTCAAGTTTTTCGTATTTTTATCATGTTTGTTATTATTATTTTTATTATTCATGCTGCCAGTAAATTATATACTTTTCGGCTAAATATTCTAATTGTCCACAATTGCAGAATTTTCAAATGCAAATCTATAAAAGTTAATAAATAAAGATAAAATATAAAGTAAAATTGAAATTAATTTTAATTTTTCAAAATTAAACTATTAAAAAAAATAACGATCAAAATGACATACCTTTAAAATATAAATCTTTAAACAATTAATTAACTTGCAGTTCTACATATAATTTTCTATTTTTATGATTTACATTTGAAATTTCGTTACTTTGGAAAATTAAGAATTATAAACTTTTGACTCGTGACTCTTTTTCAATTGAGGAGTTCTGGACAAGAAGGCGACAGGCGCTCGAGAACGAGTAAAAGTATTGTCCAAGCTGTGACGTCAGGTATCAAAAGTGAAATTTGAATTTTGAAAAAACCAAAAATATAGTTAGATAGCTCTTGAAAAATGAACCTGAGTCTCCATTTACAGTTTTTCTCTCGTGCTGCAAATTTTTCAGTAAATAAATCAAAACTGACTTTTTTAAATTGAAAAACCATGTTTTTTCACATTCAACTCGCCGTAAGCAATTCGTTTATGAACTAATTAACAAATTTCTTTTTGAGTTTTATTCGTGACACTCTAGCGGAGGCTACAGTGTCCAAAAAGGGTCAAAAGTTAATTTCTAATGTTTTTTTTAATCCGAATGAAAAACCACGTTTTTAGACTTTCAGATTAAAAAAGTGAACGAGGAAGTTTGAGCTACGACAAACTTCAAGCGAACGAAATTTGCGCCAATGTATTGGCCAACTTTTTGGAAAATCTCAATTGGATTTGATTTTCAGTTCCATAATTACAGCGAGTTTATTACGAGCTCGCGACGCGACACCCCAGAATTTTTCAGGGGACGCCGCCGGAACGCTGAATAGTGCGAGCGAGTGGACAAAACAAAGGATGCGTAAGAACGATGTTTCAGGCTTCAGGCGACGTCCCCTGAAAAATCTTGTCGTGTCGCGTCGCGGGCTCGTACTAAACTCGCTGTGATTATGGAACTAAAAATCAAATCGAAATGAGATTTTCCAAAAATTGGTCAATACATTGACGGAAAATTCTTTCGCTTGAAGTTTGTAGTAGGTCAAACTTCCTCATTCACTTTTTTAATGTGAAATTTTTCAAGGGCTATCTAACTATATTTTTGGTTTTTCCAAATTTCGAATCTCACTTTTGATACCTGACGTCACAACCTGGACAATACTTTTACTTGTTCTCGAGCGCCTGCCGCCTTGTCCAGAACTCCTCAATTGCTTATATTGCAATATTAAACGAAGATATGAAAATTCATACGGAAGATAAAACTTGGGCCTTTTCCTAAACTTTCGAATACAGTACTATATACTGAAATGCACGTCAATTATTTATTTAATCCTTTCCTAGGGGCTGTAAGAACTTGTATTTGGTGGGGAGGCTTAAGCGTGTGGCACATAGGGATCAACGGACCTCGGCCTGCATGCGTATGGATATGGTCGAGGTCTCTCCCGGACCGATCTCTAATTTCTGAAATCGGTGGCCTGCGAACGGATATTCACTGAGTTTCTCGCTCAATGTGACGTCCTCCCTAAGCCATGGGTGTAGAGTGATCTTGACCATGGCACTTTGGTACCTAGAGGTTACGAAGGTGCCCTAATGGACTCCCGGGGACACCGGACGACCTCACCGAGTAATTAGTCTTACCCTTGCATGCGGGGCTCTGCAGGGGCGGACCTTTTATTTCCCTAGCTACTCGTGGGAACAAAAATCAAGCACGCAAAAATTCCAAAAGAAGAAGAAGAAAGGGAGTTGGCGGAGGGGCGAAAGTGGCTGGATCCAAACGGGTCTGTCTCTTCGTCAAGCCTTAGTCAGGAGGCGGCTGTGCCCCTAGCTCTTTCAGTAGCTGAGGGTGTGACGGCCCCCCTGAGTGAAGCTATGGAAACAGGAGTGGCCCATCAGTCCCCTAATAAGAAGGAACGCCTTAACGGTTCCCTGAAAAGGATACTGAGGAGGCAAGCACAGCCGGCTAGTGGAGCAGCTGCAGAAGCTGGCAGATCGCCGACTACAACGCCGATAACCAGCACTAAGACTCAAAAGCGAGGAATGGGCTCAGAGCGCACCCCACCGGGGAAGCTAAGTCTGTGAAGAAGGACAAGGCGGTCCAGCAGCCGAAGAAAAGGGAGTCGTCGGGGGTTGGACTGACGGCCGCTTAGAGAACTTGCCCCTGACTGTGGTGGTGACAGATACGAGATACCAAGACTCGCTCCTCACTACAGAGCAGTTAGAGCTCTTCAAGCATACTACCTGAAGAGCGCTCGAAAAAATGTCCCCAGATCAATGGCCAAAATTCAAGACCCATTTCTGCAGGGGGCGAGTCTTTGTATTTATGACAGCTGACCCAGTCGCTAAAGCTTAGCTTCACAAGGTTTTCGCCGAGACAAGGCCTTGGGAAGGCGCATCTCTTAAGGTTGGTGGAGTTGAGTTGCTCCAGAATATGGTTAAGGCTACGGCGTGGTTATCAGGTAAACTGATAGACCCGCATGTGTTCCTCCGTTGGCTGGAGGGATTCAATCCGTCACTTAAGGCAGCGTCCTGCCGGATCGTCAGGCACGATAGACCTCAGGATGAGGACACAGCTGGAGAATTCAAACATCTCCTAGTTATGGAAATTCCTGAGACCTTGCGGCCCTCAACAACAGGCCCTTCTACCTTTTTGAAAAGGTCAACTTTCAAGTTGCCAGGCAGGGGCAGGAGGAGCCTGTCGGCGGACAGAAAGATCGGGATCAGACCTAAATGACTGCTCCCGATCTAACTATTACCCAGATTAACTTGCATCATAGCAAAGGCGCCTCTACAGTGGAGGTACGTACACTGGTGGAATACTGCAAAGTGAGGGGTCTTCTTCTGCCGCTGGGGTGCTATGCTAACTCCCACCATACTTTGTGGGGTAGCACGGACCTTAACTAATGACATCAATACCTAATGACGACTGACTTAGATATTCTTAATACGGGGAACACCTCGATGTTTCGTAATTCGGTCAGGTGGAAGTCATTGACATCACTCTCTGTACCGGTAGTTTTACAGATAACATCAAGAAGTTGGAATCCACTGTACCCATTGTATCTAAATGGGTCAGAAATCCCAGAACAACGGACTGGGGTCAGTTTTACACAGAATTAAGAA
Organism: Belonocnema kinseyi; assembly: GCF_010883055.1. Taxonomy (NCBI): domain Eukaryota; kingdom Metazoa; phylum Arthropoda; class Insecta; order Hymenoptera; family Cynipidae; genus Belonocnema; species Belonocnema kinseyi. The sequence goes on along the minus strand of NC_046661.1, from coordinate 115,582,447 downwards.
GTGCACTTTCAGGAGTACCCAGGTCAATTAGAGACGTGGATACCTTGGAGATGGCGGCCGAGATTTTCACGGAAGCCATCAAATCCACTTATGAAAGTAATTTTCGACCTTCAAAAGTCCGAAAGGCTGGAGAGACACACTGGTAGAATGCGAAACTCGAAGAGCTTCGCAGACAAACCAGAGAGAGGTTTAGACGTGCCAATTCTGGCAAAACGAAGGAACTACGAACTTCATTTACATTGATAAAGAATGAGTATAGGAGTGCAATACGTGAGACAAAGCATGGCAGCTAGACCAACTTTTGCACTGATATCGAGAAAGGAGCAGAGGCAGCCAGACTGGATAAGCTGCTTTCTCGAAATCCGGATGCTATTCTCGGGACTCTAAAATTGCCCGGCGGATCAAGGCATATTTTTCGGGCTTCACAAAGTGAGGAGAAGAGGGGACGGCACCCCTGAGGCGATCAAGGCCGCCTGTGGCCCAACTGGGCCCGAAACGCAGGCTATCTAACGAGATTGTTACCCCAGCCAGGCTCAGGTGGGCACTGAAGTCGTTCAGTCCTTACAATTCTCTCGTTTCGGAAGGTATATATCCAGTCCTCTTATGGAGGGTTGGTGAGATCATCATTCGGCCGTTTATGAGATTTGCTAGGGCTAGGCTGACGTTGGGTTATGTTCTGGCGGCATGGAGGGCTGGTCACTCGACTCAGGCGGCCCTAAGCACTGCAGTTGACCTAATTAAGGGACAACTGAAGCAGAAAGGTCTCGCGATTGGAACCTTCATGGACATCGAAGGAGCCTTTAACTACAGAGAGGTGTTCTATCACACTTGCTGTGGTGCCTGTTAGTGGATGAATTGCTTCATCTACTCACGAGTCAGGGCCTCCAAGTTATAGGATATGCGAAGGATTTACTGGTTATCGTGCACGGTCAGCATCTGGACGCGCTCTTCGAAATTATGCCGTAAGCACTAAGAATAGTAGATTTATGGTGTGAGAAGACTAGATTGTTAGTCAATCCGAGTAAAATGGATGCAGTTGTGTTCACCAGAAGGTACAAGTGGGGAACCACGAATATAATCAAATTGGCTGGACAAAAACTGGAAATCAAAGGGCAAGCCAAATATCTAGGAGTCATTCTGGATAAGAAGCTATCATGAAATGAGCACCTAAGCTTGAAACCGGAGACACTTATGTGGATCTCTACAGCGATCCTGCGACCCAGACGAACCTATGCGGCATTCGTCTAGTGGACCAGGGTCGAACTTTCTACTGTGAAGTTCCGACTGGAAAGAATCAGGGGACTGATTCTGAGAGGTATCACTGGTGCTTCGAAGTCGACACCCACGATGGCCCCTGGGGCACTAATAGGTTTGGAGCCCCTCCAGCTCACCATAAAGGGCATGGCTGCAAAGGCGGCCTGGAGATTAAATATGGTAAACGATAGCAGTATCTCGAAAGTTATGCGGATACCAATCGACATCGCAAGGAGGCCGACACTGAGCATGCTCAGGGACAAAATGTCCACATGTCGCTACCTCTTTGACAAGAAGTACCGATTTAGCCGATCCACGAAAGAGGAATAAGCTAACGGTGAGGCACACCTGCCCAGTGATAGAGACAACTGGTTTACAGATGGCTCAAGGAACAAGGAGAACGCTGGAGCAGGTATATAGTGTAAAAGGAACGGAATGAGGCTTCAATGAAGGCTTCACAATTGCGATGAGGTCCTACGCAACATTTCTACAATATGAGATTATGTCCTTGCTCCAGTGTGCCTATAAGGCAATGGAGTATGGCGGTAAAAGGAACCGAGTCACTTTGCTCTGGATCCCTGGAGACAGTGGCATCAGGAGCAATGAGATATCAGACAGGTTAACAAATCTAGCAGCAAAGGGAAACTTTACTGGACCTGAGCCAGTTGTATGAATTTCCATTAGGTTGGTCACTGAAGATATAAACAGTTAGCTGATCGAGGAACCTCAGAATGAGTGGTATGCGGGCTCTGGCTGCAGACATGGAAACCTCCGGTATCACAGACATAAGATGGGGCTTGAAGAAAGTCCCCTCTGTCGTCTGTGCGGAAAGGATAATGAGACTTCCACTCATATTCTCTGTCACTGCCTTGCGATTGCGGGGAAATGCGTAACACTAACAGACAGCTTCTGCATCAGTAAGTCTGAAATATCAGCCAATAGCGCGACTGCGGTCCTCTCTTTATAGAGAGGGCTTTGGGGCATGCTTTGGGACATACTCCCAAATGTTTACCAGAACAAGAAAAACGTTTAGTCCACTCTTAAAAATAAAAAAAATGGTTAAAAGCAGGCCCAAATTGAAAAAATCTATTTGTTACTAAATATTTGATTTATATTATTAAATAAATAATTATAGTGGATTTTAGTATACTTTATTCGAAAGTTAAGGAAAAGGCCCACATTTAATCTTCTTTATGAATTTTCACTTTTTTTTTGTAATATTACAGTATAAGCAATTGAAAAAAAGGTACTTTTTTATGAAAATACCATTTTTTTATTTTCTCGAAAACTTTCCGGAAAATGCATTTAGAATTGCATTCTTTTTGATTATACACATTGACTTATAGAATCTTGAATTGTAAATCTTTAAAATAAAAGACTTGATGAGTGCCTAAATCATTGGGAAACGAGGTAAGGGAGGGGATGTATTGGGAAAAAGAAGAGAACAGAAAGTTTAAAATATGTGAATGAGAGAAGGAAACATGGGAGCATGCATGGGAAGTATATAGGAGAGAAATGGAAGATAAAGGAAGCTGGCAAGAGAATATGGTTAAGATTCTAGAAGATAATGGATTAGGAGAAGAATGGATGAAAAAGTTCAAGGGTGCTACAGGAGCGAATGAGAAAGAATGAAAGAATGCATGTGAAAAAAAAGGCAAATGGAGTTATAAAAAAGTGAAAGAAAAAGAAAACGGAAGTCGCTTAGATTAGAAGCGTAAAGATTGCAAGTAATGGTAATGTAAGAGTTAAGTAGACTAAGATGCGTTTGCGTTTTATTAAGATCATATTAAGTTCATATTAAGATCCCTGGACATTTTTGGAATCCCTAGCCTAGTAACATCAACTTCTATATATTGTATTTCTCTCGCCATTATTCTCTCACCAATAAGCGCCCATTACTTTAAATCGTGATCCACCAATTATTTACTGAGATCCTTAACATTACTTTATCGATTGGAAATCGTGAAAATCCATTAAAATAAGTGGACGAACTTCCGACAAGGGTGTATGTCCGCTTGTTTTCGGCTCGATATACTTATTTATTTTGACGCGCTGATTACGAATATGATAGTGAAAATTGGCGAAAATTTGATTTTCATGGTGAAATCATCAAAAAACCATAAAAATCATGGTTTTTTAGGTTGATCTCAGCTAATATGCAAAATTCAGAAAAATATTTCAAATAAAAGTTGTGGGTCTCATTGAAATACACATTTTTGTTGCAAGAATTTTTTTCTATGAGCAATAGTTTCCGAGAAAATCATCAGTTCCACATGATTTCTATCGTATCTTTAATAGTTTCAGTTTGATATCGAAAAGAAGAAACCCCTTTGATTGGCTACAAAAATATTGTAAAGTTACACCAATACTCCTTTTCCAACGTTTTTTTGGGGTTGGGAAATCATCCCTTTGACTGATCACAGAAATAATGTAAGGTTCCCACTACCCCTTTTCCAACGACCCCTGAGGGCGGGAAGGCACTCCTGTAATTGGTCACAGAAATAATGTAAAGTTACACCCCTACCGCTTTTCCAACGTTTCGTGGTGGCGGGAAATCACCGCTGTGACTGGTCACAGAAATAATGTAAGAATGCACCCCTAACCCTTTTCTAACCCCTCGTGAGGACGGGAAGGCATATTATTAAGTGTAATAATATATATAATCATAGATTTATCAGAGAATAAAAATTAGTGTTAAATAGGAGCAAATATTTAAGTAATCATGAAAAATAAAATTTGCACATTATTTTGCAATATATGAATAAGCAATTTTAGGCCGAGATACAGAAATAAATAAATAAATATAAATCGCTCAGCTGCGTAAGGGGCAGACCAAGCATGTAAATGGCGATGAAATGGGCATCGTCCATAAAAAGAGTATACAGTATAAAAAAGGAGTATTAAGAATATACAACATAATTGTTGCAGGAATAATTAGCCTCACGCTTAGAAGCAATTTTATTTATCATGTAGAGAAATAATACTTACTAGAGCCATTCCAATGATGACGACTACAGGTAGAATTCCAACGACCCAACCAACAGCGTCAGCCCACGTCGGGTAAACGTAAGTGCCATACCTGAGGGGTTCGTATTCAACCCAGTTGAAGAAAAGAATGAAGAAAAGTGCAGCTGGTGTTACGACTTTCCACATCCACGTCCAGAAGAAGCACCAAAATCGGCATCGTGGGCCAATCATTTGTTGCACATCATCCAGAAAACGGTCAGCTCCATAGACCCAGGCGACGAGGATGCACTCGGTGATTGCTATTAGAAGTACTGACCAATTTGCCGCGTATTTGTCCATCAACTGGAGCCAGTACATCCCAGCCTATTGAAAAGAGTTGATGAATGTCCAAATTGAAGTTAAACTTCAAACTAAAAATGCTAGAAAGTTAACAATTATTTACGACTTTTGCCCCTACCCTCGAAGAATAACCCCAGTGAGGACCGTAGTGTTGCCCCCCCCCCCCTATATTAAGAAATGTAGCCGCCTGATAAAGTATGACACAAAAAAAAACAGTTCAACTTTCAACCAAATTGTTTAATTTTCAAGCCAAACCGATGTTTTTTAGAAAACAGTTCAATTTTCAACAAAAAAGTTTATTTTTAAACAAGGTCGATGAATTTTCAATCCAAAAGGATTGATTTTCAACAAAACAATTAAACTCTTAAACAAAAATTTTGACTTTAAAAAAATAGTTGAATTCTCAGCAACAACAAAAATAAACTTTCAACAAAATAGTTTAATTTTTTGCCAAAAAGCTGAATCTTCAACCAAGAAAATTAATCTTCTACCAAAGGAACAATTTTTGAAACATTTGAATTCACCGAAAAAGAGGAATTTTTAACAAAATAGTTAAATCCTATACGAAAAGATAAATTCTTAACAAGCAAGGTTAATTTTCTACTCAAACAGACGAATTTTAAAAAAATGCATCCATTTTTACCAAATAGTTGAATTTTCAACTTAGAAAGCATAAATTCTATATAAAAATATTATATAAATACGATAAAAATGTAATAATAGTTTGAGCTTCAAATAAAAAAATATATTTTAAACAAACTAGTTAGATTTTCAACCAAAGAGATGGATCTAAAAAAACTAGTTTTCAACTTAGTACTTCAACTCTCAGCTCCATGGTTGAATTTTCAACAACAAAAATTTCAGTAAGCAATTAATTTTTCAACAAAAAAAAATGAATTTCCCACCAAAAATATTAATGTCCTACCAAAGAAGACGAATTTTTAACGAAATGCATGAATTTACAACCAAATTGTTGGATTATGTTGCCAAAAGGACGAATTATTGTCAAAACAGTTTAATTTTCTACCTGAAAATATGAATTTTGTTACATAAACGATAATTATCTACCAATTAGATCAATTTTTAAAATAAACAGTTTAATTTTAAATAAATAGATTCATTTTCATATAAAAATATAAATTATCAAGAAAAAATCTTTTTTACTAAATTGTTAACCTTTTGAAGCAAAAAGACGAATTTTCTATAAAACAGTTGAATTTCAATCAGAAAATATATAATTTCAACAAAAAAGGTAAGTCACAATGAAATACGAGGGTGAATTGATAAGTTTCCGGCCTGACCAAGAAAAACAACGTTTTTAAGAATTTTTTTTTTTTATTTCTCAACATAATCTCCTCCAAGGCTGATAC
>NC_046661.1:115560650-115576417 GCF_010883055.1 Belonocnema kinseyi | reverse complement strand
GCTATCTAAGGATGGTACTATAGAACGCCACCTCAAGGTAGGCCTAGTGGCGCCATCTCTTGGTCAGGCCGGAAACTTATCAATCCACCCTCGTAGTAGTAGTTATAATAGTAGTTCAACTTTAATCCAATTAGCTGCTTTTTTAACTAAAAAAGATTTGAATTTGAAATGAAAAACAGTTAAATTCAACCCAAAAAATTCTACGTTCCAAACAAATAATTGAATCCTCAAAAAAAATTAACCTTCTACTAAGCGGTTGCATTTTTGAACCGAACAAGATGCATGTGGCGGGGAACAATCCCGATATCTTACGGCGCCAGATGTTCACGCTTTTGTTTGGCCACGCCTGAGTGATCACCGCACATCCCACGCAGCTCCTTGTATTTCTACTTGCGGCGCAGCGCCAATTCACTGAGGATCTACATCAAAGCGCCCTAGGTAAGAGTCCCACTGTAGTTTAATTTTTAACTAAAAAGGATAAATTTGTAATGAAAAATATCAATTTTTAGACAAAAATTGAATGGTTCACTATTTACTTTAAAATTTTTTTATTTTCCACCTAGAGGAAATGAGTTTTCAACCTAATAGATGAATCTTTAACCAAAAAAATAAAGAACTTTTATTGAACTATTTCAATTGGCAATCAAGCAGTTGAATTTTCGACCAGAAAATATCAATTTTCAACTAAAACGAGATAACCTGTTCTGAACTAAATATATACAGTCAAACGCGGGCATAGCGCGTTTAGATATAGTCATTCCGAGAATTAACGCTACCCTTCGGGTAGGAGTGAGAGGTGCTGCAGGTAACTGTGCGGTGCGCACTCAGATGTGACAACACAGTAGCGTTGCGGTAAGACGCTGTACCCTAACGACCTATCTATGCAACTGCGTCATGACGTTCCAACAGTTTAATCGAAGCGGGATCCACGCGGGAATAAGCTACCAGTAATGAGGCTCTGATGCCATTAGCCAACTGAAGCCGATAGGACTGGTAGGATCATTTCGTGCGATCGAATGAGCTTGACTTTGACATTGATAACAGTGCGATCTGACACGCGAATGTATATCGCGAAGTAGTATTCTTAAAGTTATGGGAACAGTGTTAATAAAAAAGATCAGGCGATATCAATTCAATTTAATCAAAAATGTCATACTACGGTTTAAAATTAATTATTGACTGTGCGATTTCCTGTTAATATTTAATTCAAATTAAAATTTCTTCTAATTAGTTCTAAATTGGTGGCCTTGTCGTAACTACCAGTAGGCTTTTCGATTCGACAAAAAAAAACAAAGAAGAAGAAGAAGTATTGGATGGATAGAGATAGAGTGAGTATTGTCATTTCGAAACGAAAGAACCTGCCATTGGAGATCAATCGCCGAATTCATGTGATTCAAGAAATTTTCGAAATTCATTAAATTCAAGGAAGTGACGGAATTGGCGGGATCCAATGAATTGAAAAAATTAATAAAATCTTTGTAATTCACGGAATTTATATAATTCAAAGAATTCACAGAATTCATGGAATTCACAAAATGCAAGAAATTAATAGAATTGAAGAAGTTTATGAAATTTATGGAATTCATTAAATTCACGGAATGAATGGAATTTAATGAATTCGCGAAATTCGCAACATTCAAGGAATATACGGAATTACAGAAATTCACGAAATTCATGTAATGCATAAGGAATTAACGGAATTGCGGTAATCACGGAATTTAGGAATTTAAGGAATTTATGTAATACCCGGGATTCGCGGTATTCGCGAAATTCGCGGAATTTACTAAATTTGTAGTATTTTCGGAATTCGTGCAATTAATTGAATTGATAGAATTTAATGAATTCATGGGATTCAAGGAATTCATGAAATTCAAGATACTCACTGAAATCACGTAACTCATGGAATCCGCGAAATTCATCGAATTCATGGGATGCGCGACATTTGTGGAATTCGCGGTATTCCATGAATTCAAGAAATTCACAGAATCCAAAGAATTCACGATGAATTTTTACAATTCCGTGAATTCCATGAATCCGTACATTCCACGGAATTAGTTTATGGTTTCACTACATTTTTAAATATTTTGTTCAAGATTAACCTCTCTGGTAGAAAATTGAGTGGTTTGCTGAAAATTCATTTTTTCTTGAAAATTCATATTTTTGGATACAAATTTCAAATATTTTGTAGAAACGTTGTCTTTTTTAGTTAAATATTTAACTACTTACCTCCATCTCTAACTCTTTGCTGAAAATTATTTTGTTGTATTTTGCAGGTTCATCAATTTAATCGAAAAATCATTTCTTTGGTTACAAATTTACCAATTTTGTTAAGTTTAAAAAAAATTTGTTCTAAAATTAAATTTTTCAACGGGAAATATAACTATTTAATTTTTGGTTGAAAATTGATACTTTTAATTGAAAATTTATCTTTTATAATTCCAAATTTAACCATATAATAAAAAATTAATTTTTTGTTGAAAATTCATATTTTTCGGTAGAAGTTGCAAATGTTTTATAAAAAGTTCGTCTTTTTGATATGAAAATTCAATAACTTAGTAAAAAATCAGACGATTTGGTCAAAAATGAACTTTTCTGCTGAAACTGAACCAATTGGTTAAAAAATATTATTTTTTGAATTGAAAATTCAACTGCTTAGTTAAAAATTGACCTTCTTTGTTAAGAATTAATTATTTTTCAAGATTCACCTCTTTGATTGGAAATGTAACTGTTTTGTTGAAAATTCAATTGGATGAAGGGGGAGGGATTCATTTTTTATCTTATAATTTAACAATTCAATTTTTTATTAAGAACTTATCATTTTTAATGTGAAATTAATGAATTTTATTCAAAATTCCAAAATAACTAATTTTTTGAAAATTCAACTGTTTTTAAAAAAATGGAGTTTTTGCCTGGAAATATTAATTATTTGGTATAGTAATTTATCGTTTGTTTTCTTTCTTTATTTTTTTATGAAAATTGGTATCTTTTTATAGAAAAATCCTTTTTTTCAAACGCAATATATTTTTTTTTGAGATCTTTGGAAATTAAAGCGTCTCGTATTTAATTCATATTATTTTTTCCAACAGAACTCAGTGCCTACGACTGGGGTACCTACGACTTTCAACGAGGTGAGTGGGGGGGAGAGTAAAAAATATTCGAAAAGTGGTCACGTAGTTTATGGATGGCTACTTACATTGGTGGTGAAGATTAGGCCCCCACCGTAGCCAAGAACTGAAACTGAAAAGACGACCCAGAACTTGTAGTTCCTCAAGGATGGGACTCCATCAAGAATAGCTGTTGTTACTGTTTCCATGAGTGCAAATTGAGAATCTAGTCCTAAAGTCAGCAGCATCACGAAGAAGAGGAACGCCCAGAGAGGTGCAACAGGTAACCGGGCTACAACCTTCGATTAAAGAAAGGAAATATTTTTACTAGCAATACTTTTTGAAGTAATTTGTTTATCTTTCGAGGGGAATTATAATTATACCTCTGGATATACGATAAAGGCTAATCCAGCACCTTGATCGACGACAGAATCAACTGGAACATCGAGTTCATGTGCCAGGAATCCGATTACGGAAAATATCACCAAACCGGCGAAAAACGAAGTTCCAATGTTGCTGACTGCGACGATCAAGGAGTCCTTGTAGCAGTTGTTTGAAAATTTATTATAAGAGCTTAAGGTGATTAGACCACCCCAGGCTGGACTTAAAGCAAAAAATATTTGAACCGCTGCGTCTCCCCAAACCTTTGCTGATGCTAAACGCCTCCAATCCGGAGTCAAGTAGAAGAGGATGCCTTCTTTGGCACCAGGAAGCATAATACCCCGAATAAATAACAATATCTGAAAATGATGTTAAATTTTAATGGGAGAATCTTAATTTTAACTTTTTCTTTCAGTCACAAAAGGTAAATGTCGCTAATTATGTTTCAAGCATGTCCCTGAGATCACTTTGAGATCCCGGATAAGTTTCCGCTAAAGTACTGGGTATAAAACTAATCTGTACTTTAGGGCCGAATTTTTTTCCTAAAAAAATATTTAAGACTTTTAGTTCACTTGTCAAAATTTCGAGAAAAAATAATATGGAATTAATCGAATACTTTTATCCCAAAATGATTTGAAAGTTATAAACATTTTCGAAAAAATGAAGTAGGACTATTTGGGTAATTTAATATAAAAAAATTCCTGCTTAAATAAAAAAGTAGGATCTTTTTAGTACTTCCTTCCCGAAACAAAATCTGGACTTTTTGGTACTTTATCTTTAAAAAGTCTTGATAAACTGGGACATATTTCGAATTTTTCTGGTGAAACGTGTCACTTTTTGAACTGTTTAGTACATTTATTCTATTTCAAAAGCACATTTGTGGGACATAAATCTTATTAGCACTTGTAAACATTTCGAAACAATTTAATTAGTTTATCTAGCATTTTTGTCCCAAAGTGATTTAGAACTGACAAAAACGTGGGTAATTTCCAGTACTTTTATCGCTACCCTTTTTTAAAGCATAAAAAAGATCAAATAAAACTTTTCCATAGTACTTTTTCTAAAAAGATATTAACAATTTGTAAAATTGTCAACTACAAAAAGTTAATTCGGACTTTTCTCCTAAAAAGTTCATGGTGAAACGGGATATATTTTGAATTTTTTTACTTTATTCCTATTTCAGCATTAGTTTTTTTTAACATAGATCCCATCACTACTTGGGAAAAGTTCATGAAAAAATAAGATGGAACCAATCTAGTATTTTTGTGTTAAAAATGATTTAAAACTTACAAAAATTTCAAAAAAAAACTTTTTCGGTACTTTTGACCAATAAAATTTCTGTTTAAAATAAAAACAAAACTAAGTGAGGATTTTGCGGTACTCTTGACCTTAAAAATTCCCGGTGGAATGGGATGTATTTTGAACTTTTTTGGTTCATTAGTCCTATTCTAGGAGTATTGTTGGGGACATAAATCCTATCACCACTTGCGAAAAATTATCAAAATAAAATGGAACTAATCTATTAATTTTATCCAAAAATCATTTAAAACTTATACAAATTTAAAAAGAATTAAATGAGACTTTGCAGGTACTTTTCTCCAGCAAAAGTCCTGCTTAAATGAAAAAATGAAGTGGAATTTTTCATCAACTTTTATCCCTAATTGTAGGTTTAAAAATTTTCAAACAAGTTGGTCGTTGAGTACAATAAGAACAATGGTCCTCTTTTACTCGGCGTGAAACAAACTCTCAAGCTGAATAACTGATTCAAAAATGTATCTACTAGATTTATTTGTTATTAAAATGAAAAATTAGGTTTAAAGTTAGTTTAAATATTAAAGAAGTATTTTGTAAATATTTGATGAAGTTGAAGATCCTTTTTAAATAGTTCATCCCATAATCGGAATGATTAAAATGTAAAATGTAATTAAATGTATAATAAAATTTTTTGAAATTAATTCTATTGTTTATAAGGTTCCGATTATTTGAATTTCATTAGACCTTTATTAGACCTTCATTAGATCCTTGATACGTGAAAAATTATGGAAGAAATAAAAATAATAATTAATTTTTTATAAATTATTTACCAGAACAGCGTATGGGAAAAGTGCAGTGAAGTATACGACTTTTCCTGAACTTTGAACTCCTTTACTTAGACAGAGGAAGACGATGACCCATGCTAGAAAAAGACAGCCCGCCATTTTTGGATTGATGCTACCAGTAGATTCAATTCCGTGGCTCATACGCAGGACGTGGTTGCTAAATTTTTTGACACAATTTAATAATGACAATGGAGGCAAACTTAAAAAATCGAAAAAATACAATTTTACTGCTCAATTTTACTATAATTACAATTTTTACCATTTTTACTATAGTCCCAGAACAGAAATTGAAACTCTACAATTTTAAGGTGCCAAAAATCACATCTCTGGGAAAAAAAGTTTTGAATAATCTTAAGAATTTTTAATTATATGATCAGTCGTGTCTTATGAAAAAAATTAAAAACGTGCGTGAAATAATTCAAATAACAATATCTTACAAAAAAAATAAGCCACTATTTATTTGAATTTAACCATTTTTCAAAAATGGGCAAGAAGCGATGGTAAGGAAAAACTAAATTACAAAAAACCATTTTTAAAATGAATTTCTTTTATAAATTTTCAATTTTTTTCATCAAAAATAATGTTTCTTATTTAAAATAACAACATTAGTAATATTACTGTGATTATTAAAGTAATAACATTTTTTGTTCAGAGATGTGATTTTTGGTACGACATCTACCTTGAGGGCCGTACTTAAATCACGTAACGGATTATAGGTCCTCTCTAAGACCCCCTTCACCCTGTAACAGACCGTAACAAAATATTTCTACCCACCCCCCTCCCTCACTCTAACTGTACACAATTTTTTTTGCAGAAATATTTTGCTAGCAGAATTAAGCAGGGTGCCCGAGAACTTCATTTTCAAAATTTCCTAATTTTTTCTTGACTAATTTTTTATTTTCCTTGATCGTTAATATTTAAATACCAGCATTGTAACCTTGTAATATTTATAAGACAGAATCTTTTATAGACGGAATAAAACGGTATTTCAGATATAAACTTAAAATTTTCCAATTTGTTATTTATTTTAAACAAAAAATTTCTTTTCTAATAAAAAAGGTCATTAACGAACGTTTTCAAATTATTTAAAATTTTGTTTTTAACATTTTTATCTTATGCAGTCATCCTCTTTAAACAGAAAGAGGAGAACTACTAGTCTAAACTGTTTTTTAAGTCATTGTAGTCGGAGGTAAAATTGTGACAGACATTTTTGTGAACTGAGCCAGGACTGTCACAATTTTACCTCCGACTACAATAACTTAAAAATAGTTTAAACTAGTAGCTCTCCTCTTTCTGTTTGAAGAGGACGACTACATAAGATAAAAATGTTAAAAACTAAATTTTAAACAGTTCTACTTGACATACCGTGTTGTTTTGTGTGTTTCAATGTCGTCGAACGATTGGTTCAGACACTTTTGTAATCATTTTCAAATCTTGAGGAAGACCCAAAGACAGGTCGAAGCATCAGTTTATTTAATGTGTAATTGAATAACCATATTTATTGAACGTATGACCAAAATAAGTTCTCAATCTCTACAAGGGAGATATATACACATCTATATCTGAAAAGTATAGCTGCAGTATAAATGAGGTATAGATAAAGTATAGCTGATGTTCAGTTAAAGTATGGCTAAAGTGTATCTCTTGAGTTTAGCTCAACTATGTAAAGTATGTTTAAAGTATTTTTCAACAAAATAATTACATTTTTATTGGAAAAAATGAAATATTTCCACTGAAAAAGATTAACTTTTATATTAAAAAGACAAATTTTTAGATAAAATAATTTTCATCCAAAAAAGATTTCAGTTGACATATATAAAGCTCTATTCTTTATGATAGGAGATAATGAGATAGCTGAAATAAATATAAATTAGAGATCCAGAATCATCCCTTTCATAACATAACAGAATATTGTTAGCAGCATCTAAAATAAATTAAATGAAAATGACCGAAATGTCAATTGTAACATCAATCATTTAATTTATATAATAAATAATTGAAGATTAAATATTCTATCTAAATAATAATTTCACTCAAAGTTTTTAACTTTTCTATGATAATAAGATTATATGGCTAGAAATGAATGATTGTCATTGTCTCACCCCTACATAATATAAGATAAATATAAATTTCCCATGATAGGTCTTCGTGTTGTGATGATTTCCCATAACGCTGAAAAAGACGGAGGATTATTATTGGACGAGCTGGCATACATAATGCATTATTTGAATATTTTTATCGCGTTGCTATGTCTATTGAAAAACAAATGAGTGCAATTCACATGCACTTCATCAGTACTTCAGCTATACTTCGACTAACTTGAGATATACTTAAGCTACACTTTCGATTCATTTAAATTTCAACGCTCCGTGGTACCTTGAAATGTATTAAAATCTCTCGAGATCTTGGGAATCTCTGGGAATTCTTTGAAATATTTTAACCCTTAACTGGCACAACTCCCTTTTATTACGTAAATAGCACAACGGGTGTTTTCCACCCCACGTGTTCAAACATGTCTCGCGCAGCCGATATTGAATATTTTTGCACACAAAAATTAAGTAATGTATTTTAAGATATTTTTTGAAAATGGATTTGATTCTATAGACATTTATTTAATTTAAGTTAGCTAAAAAAATGTTTGCAAAAAACGGCAAAAAGTGACTTATTTACTTAAAAAGTCATAACTCACGTAATTTTTAATATTTTTGCCTAAAAATTTACTTAAAAAATTATCTTAAATCACTTGAGATTTCAAAAATATCTTGGTATGCTTTAGAATTCTTTAAAATACTTTAAAAACTGTCCTTAAGGAATCGTATAAATGCTTTAAAATTGGTAGAAGTTATTTGGGATCACTTAAACATTTAAATTAAATTAAACTTATAATTTAAATTATATTATATGATTTATTGTAATAACAATAATAATTTTAATAAGCAGAATTCAAATGAAAGCCCTTAAATATTTAAATTTAATTAAAATTATTCAATAAATTTTTCTGAAAGAGCCATTTAAATCCCTAGAAATCTTGAGATTCCTTTGAGAACTCTGAAGATTCAATAAAATCCTTTAAATCTAGTGAAATTTATTGAAATATATGAAAAGCAGAGAGCGGACGAGCCCACTCTGAAATTGCACATCGAGTCTAGACACGATGCCTAGGGTCGATGCGCAACTTCAGACTGGACACGTCCGCTCTCTGCTTAGAAGCTCTTACAATCTTTGAAATACCTAAGAATCCCTTAAGATTTAAATTCCATTAATTTATTTTCCAAAATTCTCACAAATCTCTTGAAATCTGTTGAAATCTCACAAAAATCGTTGCATTCCTTTGGCATTGTTTAATCTACTGAAATTCTTTCAAATACCTTGAAATTCCTAGAAATATTTTCTTTGGAAATCGTAAAAATCCATGAGAATAAGTAAAAATCATTTTAAATCCCTTGAAGTCTTTGGAATCGTTAACAATCCTTTGAAATATCATTTCATTTTATTTACTTTCCCAAGATCTCTAGAAATGTCTTCAAATCTTTGGATATCCTACAAAATTCTTTTAAAACTTTTTGAATCTCTTTAAATGTTTTCAAATCTTACAAAATTCCTGGAAATCCGTGAAAATAATTATAAATCACATGAAAGCCGTTGAAATACATTAGAATTACTGCAAAGATTTGGAAGTCTCATAAAATCTCGTGAAATTATTTTTTAAACGTTGGAATCAATCGAAGTATTTAAAATATTTTAACACTTTTAAATTTCTGTAATTTTTTTGTGATTTCCCTATTTCTTGCATCAATTCTTTTGATATTGTAACATAATTTGCTCAAAATGATTTCCCACAATAACATTTTTAAGAATTTGGAGAAAATCATTTAAAAAATTCATTATAGAGAGGGGCAGAGCCTATTTAATCTCAGTCAACCTGGTTGCTCTGTCCCTTACGCAGCTGATCGGCTGTCAGTCTGTTAATTGACTTAATAAGTTGAAAATCAGGAGCATTTTCAAAACAAAATAGTGGTCGTTTGAATTTTATTTTATAAAGTTTTAAACAAAACTGATCATTAATGGAAGATGAATGCCCACCGTATTTTTCAAGGTGCACGAACTTTACGATTTTTCCGTTTTTCCTAATCGCCAGACACACTGCTTTTAACAACTCTTGAAATTTAACATAATTCTGATTTTTGAGTGATATTTAATTTGTTAAAATATGTCGACAATTAAGGCTTTCATTAAGAAATTATATATAACAGTACGATTGAAATACCTATAAATTGTTTTATTTTTTAGAAATCGAATGTAAAATTATTCATTTCTGAATGCTTCAGATTTTTAAATTTGCAACTAGTAAGTGGTAAAAATTGAAATGGTACAATTTTCAACGGATTTTCTTCGAAAATTCTGAAATATCGTACAGTCTGAACATTAGAAAATTACGAATAAATGAACTGACACTCAGTCAATAAAGAAGGGTAAAAATATATTTCCAGAAAAAGTGAAGAAATAGCGGCATTAGCTACCCGTATATAGTATTCCGTAATTGTAACCATAAATTAGGTGATTGGATGTAATTACTAATAATGTAGATTTCAAATGTGATATTTGTAAATTACTAATTAGTAAATTAAAAAATTGGCATGCTTTGTATTTTAGAACTTCCACTAGTAAGGGCCGGCCGCATCAGTCTGGCGATCCCTCAGTTGCGTTAGGAGAGCAACCAGGTGACGAATATCAAACGGGCATCGCCCGCAGAGTGAGTGTACACCAGATTGCTAGAGTAATAAGCCCCTAGGGGCTCTAAAAAATTTGAAAAACTCGTAATATTTAGAAATTTGTTCAATAAATATGTCCAAAATAAAATTACTTGAAATATTCTTCGGCAGGTGGTTTTCGAATGATGGCGTTGATATTCTCAATGGTGAGATTCATAGCAACAAGTTGCGTCGAATTTAGGCATTCGTTCTTGTAGTACGACATATTGTGTTCCAGGCACATGTCGGATATCTCGGGCGTAACACAATCTTCAGTACTCCATGCCGGGTCACATTTGCTCCAGGGTAATTCACCCCCTCCTTGATTAGAAGAAAATATCAATTATTATCAGCGTCGCAAATGCGAAATACAGGAGATCAACTAACGGAACAGGAAGTTAGAAACAAATACAGTCAAGACCTTCCTGACTTGTGAAGAAAGGAATTAAACTCGAGTAGAAAGGGACTTTTATATACAGACTGTAGTCTCTTACAAGCTTTTTAATCTCCCTGGACAAAAGGTACATTTTTAAGTAGAAATGGATGAATATTTTAGATAATGACAGTGTCTTCCATCGAATTTCTTTACCAATTATCTGAGAGTACTCATATGAAAAATTAGAATCTTTAAATGCTTGAAATATAATTAAAAAAGGGTGGAGAAATAATATCTAATTTTTTTTTCGGATGAGTATATTTTCAATATTGTTAGAATCGATGGGTAAGTTAGTTTGGAACTGAACTAGTTATTGTTGTCGTTGCTGTTTGAGAAAGTCACATTTTCTTAGTTACTTTTGCAAGAAAAGTGACTATTATCGTTATTTTTGTATTGTAGAAAAAATATTGGGAAAAGTTTAGTGTCACTTATTAAACATTTTATTTAAATTTGGACCTAATATTCCTGAAACAAGGAAGATTTTAGGAAATTTCGAGTTTCAGGAAGAGATAAAAATTCAATTTTTCCTATAGTAGACCATATCTGGATGACTAGGAATTAATTTTTTTCTTCGTAAAAGTTCATTTTCAATCCAATAGTTGAATTTTCTACCAAAATAGTAGAACATTCAGCCCAAACAGATTAATTTGTCCACAAAACATTAATTGATAATTTAAAATAAAATAACTTAAAAATATAAATTTTTAACAAAAAATTAAATATTTAAATTTTTAGTTAAGAAAAAATTAATTTTCAAACGAAGAAAAATTAATTTTGATCGAAGGAGTTGAACTTTCAAGTAAGTCTTCGAATTTTTACGAATGGAATGAAAAATATGAATAGTCAATGCGAAATTTAATAGTTGATAATTCAACTAAAGAATATTTTTACGTTAAATGAAAAGCAATTTTATTGAACCAAAAAACGAATTTTCAACAAATGCGCTAAAAGATTGACGCCAAAGTTAGCCTTTTTTTAGGACCTCCAGAGCGACCTGGGGATAAAATATACAAATATGTTAGAGGTATCAAATTATTCGTAATTGATAACCAAAATGAGCATCACTTTTCGTCTTAGAAGTTTTTTAAATTGCCCCTATTTAGGGGTTGAGGAAACCCCAAAAAATATAAAATAGGAAATACCACTAATTATAAAATCATCTTCCATTGTATTTTTTCTATAAAATAATCCTTACAAAAGTAAAATCACGTATTTTCTTAATTGATAAGGGGTTGATGTGAAAAATTATTTAAAAATTAGTCTTATTTCCTATATTTTTATTTTTGAGGTCTTCTTAACCCCTAAATAGGGGTAATTTTTAAAAATTTTCTAAAAACGAAAAGCGATGCTCATTTTGTTTTTCAATGGCGAGTAATTTGATACCTGTAACACATTTTTATATTTTTTCCACAGGTCGCTAGCGAGTTCCAAAAAATAGGCTGAAAACAGCCTATTTTGACGTCACTGTTTTAACGAAGAAAGACTCTTCAGTCAAGAGAGAGAAAAGATCAACTATACATGGCTCTGGAAATTATTTATTTTTACATAGAGATTTTGAATATAATGCTCTTATTTAAAAAATCCAAAAACGAACATTCATATTCTCATTAAAAGCAGGAGATATTCCCCAAGTTAAGACTTCTAAGTAGTTCTCATTAGATTCAAAAAATTTGCTTTCACTTAAGGCCAATAATTATGTAGACTAAAATGTTTTATTGTAATTCAATATATAGAGATATACTACGAAATCTGTCCATAAAATATCCCACCTTGTAGTGTACCAGAAGTAAGAGTTAATTCTGATGAATGGCGATGGTTTAACTTGAAGAAAAAATTTAGAAACTTTTGATATGAATCTTACATGGTTCCGTATAGCATCCGAATCAAATAACAAAAGAGTTTTCTTCTGGCCGGTGGGTGGAACCAACCTTAAATCTAACAAAAAACAACTCCCGAAAATTGTTTTAGCGATTATTTCGAGCAGGGTGAATCTAATGACAAAAATAGCTTAGTGCGAAAAAAATAGTTCATAAAGTTCGGAACAAGGAAGGTTATATGAATTTTTGTTGAGCGAGTCACAGTTCCCGAGTAATCCACCCTTTGAGTAGGGGATGAATTTGAACTCGAAGCCGCACGCCTTCTCTTGCACAAATCTTGAATCAGGATGGTTTTTCGGTCATAATGGGAAAGAACAAAATTGTAGAGCAGACAATTCTTCATAAGTATTATTGATTAATTTGTTTTTATTTATACAATTAAACATTATACAGGATGGACACGCTGGGGACTACCAAAAAGTATGTAACCCGTCTTACACGCTAATGCTATTTTTATGGGAGTATATGCGGGATTGCATGCATTTTGGTAAGCCCCAGCGTGTCTACCCTGTATAAAGATTATTATGAAAATATATCAGTGGCTCATTCTATACTGACTTATCTGGGCCCTTTTTCACGAGTGATTTGTAGCTTTAGACATTTTGTTAATAGATAGGCTAAACATTTTATCACTTTTAATGATTACATTGATTTTTTATAACATACATTTTTTTGTTGAAAGTAACTGATAATATTCTTGTATAAATAACATTCTCTGATTTTATATCTCAGTAACTCAGTATAACAAACTTGAGTGTATTTGGATGTAACATTTTATAAATTATACTCATTGAATTATATCTTATTACCTTAGTGTATAAATGTCGTGCGAAAGAATTCCTAATGTTTTAAATCCCATAGTAAATTAATGAATTGAAAGTAGAAAGAGTTAAATTTCATTTAAAATGTTGTGAAACATGACCTTTTCATTCGATCGGAAAATGGCGGAAACAATCGAGGAGCATTCTCAAACGAAACTGTATGAAAAATCAAGAATAATGATTTCATAATTTGCTATGCGTCTCAGGTTTCTGTCAACTTTATATTGACAATGTCAATTTCTAAAATACGTTTTCGAGATTATGATATTCACTATTTTTCTTATTTTTTAAGTAAGCGATAAATACGATTTGACATAAATTCTAGAGTAGACAATTATTTGTAATTTTTGCTAATTCATATGTTGTTTAAACAATTAAACATTATATCAACATTTTTCCGAAAATAGATTAATAACTCATTTCCATACCACCTATGAGGCAGAGTTTGTGGTGCGTTTTTGTTGTGATTTCCCCAGGAGACCTAATCGACTGCAAACTTGCAAATCATTATTTAAATGTAGCAGTGAAACTAATATTAGCTATCATAATTATGAACTATGTCTAGTAGTTTATCCAAGATTTCTTCATCAGGGCAAACTGTACCTTGAGAATTTAGGCACATTACGGAAAATTTCAATCCAGCTTTCAAGCATTCACAACATTGACTGCATACAATTTTATAGGAATAAACGATCAAATTCATTATGTGAGATGGAGCTGGTGCCTAGTAGCATACACTGGTAATAAACTATTCTTGCCTTTTTTCCAACCCCACAGTAATAGTTCTAAAAATTTACCTCGCCAAGTTTAAACTTTATGATGGACTCGATAAGAGCGTTGTCAAGCAGCTACAAAAGTTGGAGGAAGTCCAGATAAAAATACAGCCTAACGGGAAGAAGTCGCAGATTTGTTGAAGCATACTCAGACTCTTGTAAAAGTTTCCAGCCATAAGCCCGGGACTTTACATTTCTTTCTCTTCTTCCATAAACAAAATATCCTTTTTCACATGAGAAAGAGTAATCAATGCGAGAAGATCTACATTCTGACCAAATAAAAATGTTTTATTCCGATGGAATTCATTGATAGCAGTCTGCACGATTAGCACATTAGCTAATTAGCACATCAGCACACAATGTGTTTTATGGAAATTAATTTTTTCTGAAAATAATCTAGAAGATTTCGAGGCTCAGCACTTTCAAATAGTTGTTGCAGATTTTTAAAACATCCCTCCAAGTTTTGATTCTGTATAAGATGACAAAGCTATTGAAGAAATTCATAGAAAGTTAAAAGTCCAGCTGAACGTGAGACGTATACTTCAGCAAATCTGTGAATTCTTCCAGTCAGGCTGCATCTCTATCTGGGCTTCTTCAAACTTCCGAAGCTTCTCCACATCACCCTTATCGACATTATCATCAAATTCAAACATGGCGGAGAAAATTTTTAAAACCAGAACATTGGGGTTTTAAAAAAGCTAAAAATAGTGTATTGCCAGTGGATACTATTGACGCACGAGCTTCAATTCACATAATGAATTTAGTCTTTGTTCCCTTAAAATGGGATACGATAAATATTGTGGATGCGTAAACTTTAGATCAAAATAGCTGCAAACAAGCGAGTATGAAACCGAGGAACGGAAACGCGTCAGAGCCCGCAACCTCGACTCTGGGCAAGAAAGAGGAAGAAAACCTGCTTCCACCAAAAATCAGAAGACCCAGCGTTATAATCAAACCGGCCGAGGGTATAAGTTACGGTACGTAGAGCAGTTGGAGGTACAGGGATTGATTGAAAAGTAATAAGCCTTCCCGCGCGGAGCGTCTGCCAAGCGATCAACCGAATCGCCTGGTGGGGGAAAATGATTGGTGGACCTTCCCCTTCCACTAGAAACCGGTCTCAGTTCGCTGGCAACAGCGGTGCAGTCAAGATCGCTCCGCGCGTGAAAGCTGTTTTAAAAGTGTGTTAGGATTGTGCAGTGGCGAAAATGCAGCGATCGTTGGAGCAACGTTACTCGATCAAATTTTGCGTAAAGCTAAACAAAACGAGTACCGAAACCATTGGGCTACTCAAGGAGGCTTACGGGGACCAATCTCTGTTCAGTGCCCAGGTAAAACGGTGGCACAAGTCGTTCAAGGAAGACCGGGAGGACGTCGAAGACGAACAGCGTTCTGGAAGGCCTTCGACGACGCAAACAGACGAAGGTGTGAACCGGGTTCGTGAATTTTTGAACATTGACCGTCGTGCTAGTCTACGTGAGATCAGTGAAGAGTTAAATTTAACTTATTACAATGTGCGGGAAATCGT
>NC_046661.1:115546598-115560550 GCF_010883055.1 Belonocnema kinseyi | reverse complement strand
CCCGACCTCGTCAAAAATTGGACCCTTCATCACGACAATGCGCCGGCGCACACCGCCTTCCTCTGCACCTCTGCATTGGCCAAGATGGGGGTTTCGGTGCTTTCCCACCCTCCCTAAAGCCCAGACTTGTCCCCTCCGGACTTCTTCTTGTTCCCGAGCCTGAAAAGAAAGCTGAAGGGGAGGCGTTTCAAGTCCATCGAGGCGATCCACAAAACTGTGACAGCCGAATTGAACGCGGTTCCGGCGGATGAGTTTAAAAAATGTTTCCTGCAAAGGAAGGACCGCTACCAGCGGTGTATTGACGCTCAAGGGTTCTATTTTTAAGAATATTAGTTGTATAAGCCAAAAGGTTTAATAAAACTGCTTAAAAAAATAAGGCTTATTACTTTTCAATCGAACCCTGTATAAAACTCAGCCTCAGAAAAAGACCCTTCAGAGGTAATCTGAGGGCTTTCGTGAACCTGAACGGAGAATCAACGGCGAGATTGATGCGCGCAGGCCACCTGAAGGTGAGATGGGTGTCCTGTCGCGTACAGAAGAAGATAGAGAGGGTACGCTGCTACCGCTGCCTAGACTTCGGTCTCATAGCATCAAACTGCGAAGACCCTGACAGAATGAAATCCTGTTGGAGGTGTAGCAAGGCGAGAAATAGGGATGTGGCGTTTAAAAACACACCGCCGTGCTATCTCTGTACCGAAAAACAGGAGAAGCCTCAGGCAGACCATTTCCCGTGTACGATAAAGTGCCTGGCCTTCAGGGAGGCAGCTTCTTCTAGAAAACTTCCCGAACGTCCAAGCTATAGAATGGCATCCAACCAGGATGCCGAAAGCAGACGAACCCGATGTGCTGTACCACTACACCACTGAGGGCGATGCAAGCATCTTGGTTGTGCGTAGACACGAGACGAAATGAACGCCAAGCAGGCGACAATAGTTGGAAGCCGAAGCATGGCTTATTGGCCTTATCCCCATGTCCTTGAAGTAATGTGAAAGCGGTTCCGAGGACATGGGTTGGTCGGAAAGTAGTTAGGTTTTAGTGGGTAGGTGCCGTTTGCGGTAAGTCCCACTGTCACCTTCACTCCTTGTGGACTATGCGCCCATGTGTGCATCTCACGTGTATGTATGGAGGGGGTAATGTTGTGAACGTTTCTTTGAAGGGCTCGTGTACCCATGTTTCTCAACCGATTCTGACAAACAAATATATGTTGGATAGGGAAATACTTTATCTATGTTTTGCCGTGTTTGAGATTTTTATAAAAAAATAATGACGGTAAGTTACGAGCGAAAAACGAAAAGTGGTTTTTTTGACATTTTGCAATTTGGGGGGTAATGTTGTGAATGAGTTTCTGGTCGCAATAAACATACCAACATGTGTCCGTAATAGTCACAAAAGTTATTGAAAAGAATAGAAAAGCACGAAAACTAGAATTTAAGTATTTATATGGAATCAGGTGAGGTACAAACACGAAAAACGTGATCAACTACAGAAACGCGGGTATGTGATGAACATCAATAAAAAAAATAGTTTTTTTAACGATGACGCTTCGTCTGGTACTTCAGAATAACCTTCTCAGTATCATTGATTTTGGATGCTTTAGCGGTAACTATTGCTGACTTTTCAGCTTCTTTTTGTCGCTTTTTTATCTCTTTATTGATTTTTCTATCGGCAGCCAATTGCTTCTTAACTACTTGAGTTGCCTTCTTTTGGGCCGCTGCCTCTTGCTCACTACGCAAGGACTCCATCATCTAGGGGTCGGTGAGAAGTGCAGACTTACGACGCTTGCGACCACGACTGCTTGCCTTACGAGCTGAAGTTTTTGGCAATGGTCGAAGAGTTTCGAGCGCGAGCGTTTGGTTAAGATTTGCTTTGCGAACATCAAGCTGCATATTTTCGTTTAAGGCATCCAATGGATCGGAGACTGATGGACCAGGAATTGCTGAATCGGACATTGATGTTGTAGGTGTTGCTGTATCAGATGTCGATGTACCATGGATCGTTCGATCGGATGTTGATGTGCCGGGTGTTTTTGGCTCAGACGTTTCTGTTTCAGATGTTGAAGAGTTGGCTTCGTCTAAGTACGGACGATCAGTTACCAAAGATGCCAGAAAATCATCTTCCGTGAAGATATCCCTGTTGAATGGCCAAATACCTGATGCTTTGAATCCACTGATGATATTCATGGATGAGGCACCTTTGTGGATCGGTTCGGCGACAAGGTCGGCAACGTTGTTGATTGTAATTGGAATGTTTGGATGATTGAACATCCACGTCTTGCATGAATTGTTGTAATAGGTTTTCAATGGTCCGAAAACTCCCTTATCGAGGGGCTGCATTTTGTGACTTGTATGTGGAGGCAGCCTCAATACGCCTCATACGTTGTTCCTGAATTTTTTCAGAATTTTTGCATGCCGGGAAAAGGGTCCCGGACTCAAAGGGTTAATACTATAGTTCACAATATTGCCCCCAAACACATTCACAACATTACCCCAAAGCACTTCTGTCACTTTGACCCTTAGGAATCCTAATTACAATCGAAATTATCAACAAACCAACACTGGATTCGTGTTCAGCGGAAAATTTCACTTGGACAAATACTCACCTGATATTATTTTTCGAAAGATGTACGGCTTTTTTGAGGAGACAACTATAAAAAACTATCACTGCAGAAATTCGAGTTTTAACAATGACGCAGTAACTATTAAGATTGATGTACCACTACAACCGCACTTACATGCATGAGAATTGTTGGTCAACAAGGCAACAACTTTACGGACGACAAGAAACTTACTTCAGTAGTTCAGTCGCTAAAGTCAATTCATAATATTACCCCCTTCTACTCTATGCATTGGTATATTGGGCTTGTGGTCACCAAGGTTCGAATGTGGCTGGTGCATGAGCATTTTTCCGTTTTACTTTTTTAACAAAACAAAGAAGAACTGCTACTACTACTACTACTACTACTACTACTACTACTACTACTAATACTACTAGTACTACTACTACTACTACTACTGCCACTCCCGTGCGGGGTTGTTGGACACCCATCGGGCGCCTCCCCATGTTGCGGATAGGGGAATGCCTCCCAGATATGGGTGGTACCGGGGAAATGAAATACCCGGGGCGGACAAAAACCAGATAGGGGAAGAAACCCCGAATTTCAAATCAAACATGAGTAGTTCTTTGAAAAACGTACTATCCCAAGAGAGTATCAGTCTCTCTATCGGTTCCGATCGGGTGAAAGCCCCGGTGGCCGATACCGGCTCCAAGGATTTTGGGGGGAGCCAAAAGAACGAAATAGGCGAGCTACTACGGATGCTTACGGATGCCATAAAAGGTATGGAATCCCATGCCAAGGACAGGAAGAACCTTGATAGGGAGATAAAGGATGGAATAAAGCTAGCACTTAAAGCATTAAAGGGTTTCAGTCAATCACTGGTACAGATAGGGCTTGAATTTCCAAACCCTGTAGATGCTATCCCAAGCACCAGCGATCGTGTTTTTATTTCCCAGAAACCTTTAGTGGACCAGAGCTCCGCCGAGAGGTCCTAGCAGCGGAGAGATGCTCAGGCCTACCAAGAAGCCACAGGTTTCAGGTGCCACTCAGGAATGGGTAGACGTGCCGAAAAAAAAGAAGAAGAGAGATCGTAAGGCCCAAGCCGACACTGCGAAAGCCGGCAAAAGGGACTCAAGAAGAAAAAAGCGCCGAAAAACACGACCAGAGGCTGTTATAATACAGCCTGTAGTTGGTCGCAGCTACGCGGAAGTGGTTACGGACATTAAGAAGTCCGTAAACCCTGAGGACATGGGGGTGGAGATTAAGGCCATCTGGAAAACGCTCCAAGGGGGTGTTTTGCTGGAATTTGGCAAGACCACCACCGCTCAAAAGAAGTCAGAATTTAGTGAAGCCCTGCGAGGCGTGATAAAGGAGACCGGAGTTGTGCGTCAGCTAGCACCGCGGACGTAAATCCAAATCTTCGATTCGGACATCGCGACAACTGCAGATGAAGTGCAGATGGCCCTTCATACTGCATTGAAGTGTGAAACGAGAGATGATTTCATTATCAATATGACAAAGAAGGACACCAGGGGGAGTCTGATGGCCTTCGTCCAGATGAAGGTTTCAGATGCCAAAGAGCTTTTACAGCAAGGGCATGTAAAAGTTGGCTGGGTCAGATGCCGAATTCGGGAAAAAGTGCGTGCGGTTCGCTGTTTCCGCTGTTTCGACTACGGTTACACGGCAGCCGAATGTAAAGGTGCGGACCGAAGCAAATTGTGCAAGTGTGTGGTCTACAGAGAGGCTGACCGAAAGTGCAACCACTCGAGGCGATGACGGTTCTCCTCCAGGGTAAACTTGGTCGCTGTAGGCTAGCACAAAATTTAATGTCTCGGCTGGCTTAAGAAAAAAAGGCTGACCTCTACATTGTCAGCGAGCAGTATCAGAACGGCAAAGGCCCAAACTGGTATTGTGACGACAGTGGTACTGCAGGTATCTGGGTGGTCAACAGCACCAAATTCCCGGTGCAGAAACATGGAAAGGGAGACGGTTTTGTGTGGATCTCGAACGGGAGGGACACCGACGTCAGCTGCTACCTCTCGCCGAACGGGGGGATCGCAGTCTTTCGCAGAAGGATGGTGGAGCTTGAAGATTTCTGCTCCACCATTGACGGCGATGTCATCCTTGCGGGCGATTTCAACGCAAAGTCCTGCGAATAGGGCATGGCTTGGACAGACCCGAGAGGCCGTGAGGTGACGGACATGATGGCCAGACTGGATTTGACCATCCTGAACTCGGGAACCTCAACTACCTTTCGGAGAAGGGGCTACCGAGAGACCATTCTGGATATCACCATGGCCTCGCCGGGCGCAGCGAGAAGGGTGCACGAGTGGCAGGTGCTCGAGGCTTATACAGCAAGCGACCACGAACACATCAGCATCCGTATGGGCTGTAGGTCCTCGAGTGCAAGCAGCAGCTGCATGAACGTAGGAGCAAAGAAGGACTGGAATGCTAGAAAACTCAGCTCGACTAAACTTCTTAGCACAATCGCTGAAAAGGGCAGTTGTATGTTGGAGGAAATAGCACATCCGGCCGCCTCCAGGAAAAACGTTGACGAGTTTGCAGACAGCACTATCAACTTGATTGTGCAGGGATGCAACTCTTCAATGCCGAAGAGAGTCCTGAGACCCCAGAAACCGCCGGTATACTGGTGGACGCAGGAGATTGCGGAACTTAGGATTGTTTGCTTCAGTTTGAGGCGAAAAATTCCTAGGAACCGCAGAAAACGTAAAGACGCAGCCCAGGCCAACAGGGAGTACCTGAACGCGAAGAAGGTGCTCAACCGGGCCATCAAAAAGATCAAGCGCCACAAGTGGATTGAGGTCAGAATGGCCGTTGATCAAGACACTTGGGGACTTGGCTATCAGATCGTAACGGGAAAGCTATACGGACGTGCGCCAGCCGCAGCCATGGAGCCCAAATTGATGGAGCAAGTGATTGGGGAGTTATTTCCCAATCACCCAAGCCGCGACATCATAGAGGAAGCGCTATCTGAAGCGGTCCCTCTTTTCACTAAGGAGGAACTGTGGATGGCAGCCTCCACAATGGTATGCAACAAGGCGCCCGGTCCTGACGGCATCCCGATGGAGGTGGTTCGGTTGATAGCAAAAGAACATCCGTTCATACTGCTCATCCTCTTTAATTCCTGCCTTGCATCTGGAGTCTTTTGTTCCAGATGGAATAAGCAGCGACTTGTTCTGCTAGACAAGGGTAAGGGGCCCCCGATCACGGCGTCTTCATACAGACCACTCTGTATGCTTGACGTCATCGGGAAGCTCCTTGAAAAGATGCTGCGTGCCAGGCTGAGAGCGGAAGTTCAGGCAGCAGGTGGACTCGCTGAAAACCAGCACGGCTTTCGTGAGGGCCGATCGACGGTAGGAGCTATTAGGGATGCTCTGCGGGAGGTAGAACGAGCCTGGAGTGGCAATCATTGTTCCAGGAAGGTTTGCATAATGATCACCTTCGACGTCAAGAATGCATTCAACTCTGTGAAATGGGTTGACATTCTTGACGTCCTTAGAAGGTGGTTCGAGGTGCCAGTGTACCTTCTGCGCATAGTAGGTGACTACCTTAATGATAGGTAGCTCATCTATGAAACGACAGAGGTTACACGCACTGCAGTTGTTGCAGCAGGAGTCGCCCAGGGGTCAGTACTTGGACCTAACCTCTGGAACATCGTATATGACGATGCTCTTCTGATGGATCTTCCCGTTGGTGCCAAGCTCATTGGTTTCGCTGATGACTTGTTGAAGTACCTAGGTACCTGGATAGATGAGAAACTCACCTTCAAGACTCAAATAACGAAGGCGGCTGAAAAGGCGGAAAAAATGTTCGCCATGCTGGCGAGGCTAATGCCGAACGTCGCTGGCCCGAGAAGCTGCAAGAGGAAAATATTATTGAGCGTGGCGCACTTAATAATGCTGTACGGTGCCGAGATCTGGGCTGATGCCCTGAGACATGAATGCCACATAAAAAAGCTTGTGGCAGTTCAAAGGAAGGGAGCCCTCAGGGTGGCTTGCTCGTATCGATTCGTATCGGGTCCGGCGGTGTTGGTCATATCGGGATGTATCCCCATTGACCTTCTCGCTGCTGAGAGGAAAAGGATATACGAGGCCAAGAGGGTAAGTGACGACAAGGCCATCGCGACCAGGGAGAGGCAAAAAACGCTTCTCAAATGTGAGGAGCGGTGGCAGGTAGAGAACGTGGGTAGGTGGACTGCCAGGATAATAGGCGAAGTGAAACCGTGGATCAACAGGGGACACGGTGATGTGAACTATCACATCACCCAGTTCCTCTCTGGTCACGGTCACTTCAATGCCTATTTATTCCGCAGGAAAAGGAAGCCTAGCCCTATCTGTGATTACTGCCCAGGTGAGGTAGACGATGCAGAGCATATGTTCTTTGCGTGCACTAGATGGTCAGAAGAAAAGCGGGCCCTAGAAGAGGAGATCGGCGTTAACTTGACACCGGACAACGTCGGAGCGCTAATGATCAGCTCTCAGACAAAATGGGATTCCATCGTTCACTTTGTCGAGAAGGTTCTCAGAGAGAAGAAAACAGAAGAGCAGCTCAGGGAGAGAGAGGCTCAATAGTACAGGAGACCATCTCACAGGGTCGAAAGCCGGCGAGCCCGAGAAGAGACAACTGTCTCTTCTGCCGAGGACGACGCGTACCCTAGCTGAGGCTGGTTGAAGGTCTATACTTTGAACCTGGTGGATGCCAAGCAGGCAATTTCGGAAGGAAGCCGAAGCACGGCTTACTAACCAATAACCTTGGACTCTGAAGTAATGCGAAAAGCGGTTCCGGAGTCCACGGTTCGGAGGAAAAGGAGTTTGGTTAAGTGGGTAGGCGCCGGTTGGTGAGTCCCACACTCACGTTCGTTCCTTGTGGACTATTTGCCCATGTGTGCATCTCACGTATATATACGTTACGTATATATGCGTGATGTGTACATATTGGGCTCATGGTCCCCAAAGTTCGAATGTGGTAAGTGCATGAGCATTTTCCGTTTTACTCCTTTAACAAAAAAAAAACTACTACTACTACTACTGCTACTACTACTACTACTACTACTACTACTACTACTACTGCTACTACTACTACTACTACTACTACTACTACTACTACTACTACTACTACTACTACTACTACTACTACTACTACTACTACTACTACTACTACTACTACTACCAAATTCGGAGGAGCACTTAAGCAAGCAGTACTGGAGGGCGGAGAAGTTCACCTACTCTCGCCAAAGTGTCAGGTAGGGATCCGAGATTTGGATATGTTTACTGAACCTGAAGAAGTGAAAGTAGCCCTTCAAGCTTTTCTCGGGGAAGAATATAACGAGGATACTAAAATCAATATGACGAAATCTGACTCTAGAGGAAGCCTGAAAGCTTTTGCTCTTTTAAATGGGACGACAGCAAACAAGCTAGACAAGGCAGGTCACATCAAGATAGGATGGGTAAATTGCCGAGTACGAATCAAAGTACAGGTGGCACGATCTTATCAATGCCATGGTTTTAGACACATCGCAGTTGCATGTAAGGAACTCGAGCCAAGACGACCACACAGCACCTGACTGCTCTGGAAGGCCTAAATGCATCCTGTGCTCAAACAGGTCGGACGAGGCCCCGACGGACCATTTTCCCGGTTTATATAGGTGTGCATGCTTCAAGGAGGCAGAGCGACCTTATGGAATCATAAGTCCCGCGCAATGTTGGGCGCCTGGCAAAGACAACGGAGAGAGCCCGAAAGGAGGAAAACATAAGGCTGGACGCAAGCCACATTAGGACACAGACTGAAAAAGCTGTGGAAACTCCGGCTCCGCATCATGGGAAAAAAGGAAACCCACCCTGAGTCCCGTTAATGCAGGTAGCTCCAAACAAATGATTAAGAAGAGGAGGACCGGAAACGCTTGAATGCCCGTGACCTGGACTCCAGACAAGAAGGAAGGAGAAAAAAACCTGGTTTCGGCAAAAAGCAGAAGAAGACGCAGCGGCGTTCTCGACCAGAGTCGGTTTTAATCAAACAGGCCGAAGGTTTGAGTTACGCAGAGGTCCTCAAGGACCTCAAGCCGAAAGTTAAGCCTAACGCATTTTGCGTGAAAATCAAGGGGGTCAGGCAAACCAGAAACGGAGAGGTCCTTGTGAAACTAGGACCTACAGGAAAGGGAAGAGTCAAGCTGTCAGCGGCAATAAGAGGAGCGGTAGGTGAAGAGGGAATAGAGCGCAAGCTCGTCCCTCGTATGGAGGTCGAGATCTTATACCTGGACACTACCATAGACGCAGATGAGGTCAAAGCGGCCGTAAGGAGCCATTTCGGCAGCAACAATGTAGGACAGGTAAAGGTCAGCCTCACGAAAATTTTCTCCAGAGGCAATCTGAGGGCTTTCATGAAGCTGACAGAAGAGTTGGTGGCGAGACTGATGCGCAGAGGACACCTGAAGGTGGGGTGCGTGTCCTGTTGCGTACAAAAGAAGATAGAGAGGTTAGGCTGCTACCGCTTCCTAGGCTTCAGATAATGGCAGTTGCGAGGGCCCTGGCAGAACGAAGTCCTGTTGGAGATGTGTCAAGGAAGATTATAGGGCTGTCTAGTGCAAATGTACACAACAGTGCTATCTTTGCGCCGAAAAACAGGAGAAGTCCCGGATAGATCACCTTCCGGGGACGATAAGGTGCTCGGCCTTTAGGGAGGCAGCTTCAACTAAGAAGCCTCCCTGACGTCCAAGCTGAAGAAACAGACCCCACCAAGATGCCGAAAGCCGACGACCCGATGTGCGGTACCACCGCTTTACTAAGGACGATGCGAGCATCTTGATCGGGTATAGAACGAGGATGAGGTGAACGCCAAGCAGGCAATGTATGTTTAAAGCTGAAGCACGACTTACTAGCCTTATCCCCATGCCCTTGAATTAATGCGAGAAGTGGTTCCAAGGACATAAGTTGGTGGAAGGAGAGAGGGTTAGGTAGTGGCGGACTGGCTTGAAAACTGGTAAAGACCTATTTGAAAATTTGTAGGTCGTTTCTGATTGATTCCAGATTGTCCTGGGGTCCTCACCAAATCTTGGCTCAAAATTTCAGCAGCAACAGTTTATGAAATCACAAGGTATTCTGTTATCTCTCGCACTGTCAAATAACGATTTCCAACAATTAACACTCTCACTCGTTCCACATTTTTAGGTGTTTTGGCCGTTACGTGTCTTCTAGAATGACAGTCACTTTCCATTGAAGTAGGATTACTTTTAAATCTCCGAAACCCACTCTTTAGTTTGAGTATTACTTATAGACTCATGACTAAACACTTTCCGAATCATAATGATAGTTTCCGAACATTACTGACCAAGTTTTGGGAAGAATTTAATGCACAGTTTTTGTTCAATGCGTTCCGTCATCCTTAAATGCGACACGTACGCGGCTAGAATTTTAATCAACTTCGTACGCCTGTCTACTAAAAATTAGCAGATCCATTTTACTTAGCAGGAAGCCTCACAAGTCCCCGCTAAATGGTAAATACCTGTTTTGGACAATAGCATAGGTGGGTACAAATTTAGAGCACAAGGTCGGATAATTTCCGGACAGACCTGAGGCTCTATTCTCGAGTTTTTTTCGTATACGAATTTTGCGACTTCCAAATACTTTCAATGAACCCTATTCTCGAACCCTCACTGGCAGTTTGTATACTTGAAAAGTCTCGTATGACATGCAAAGAATGGGTATATGCCACTCTAAACCTATGTTCGTATACAAATCAAGAGTTTGATCATGCGTAGTGATTAAATTTTACGATTTATGAAGCGGTAAAAAAGGTGACAGGAGAGAGAGTGATAAAAACAAATGTTTTTTACAAATTGATACAATAAGTGGATTATGTATCGTTTAATTGGTATAAAAGTTGCAACATTTGGGAATATTTTATCCTTTTTCATATTCAAATTCTTCGGAAATATGTTTCGATTTGAGGTTAAAAAAGAATTAATTCAAAATTGTAGGTACATGTCATTATAAATCCAATGAAAATATTGAAAAGAACATTCTAATTTGGCAAAATGTGCCAGAAACGTTTACACTGCCTAATAAATCATGATTTTATATAATTTCCAAACGTTATCTGGTATACAGACGACGACAATGACGATCAATGACGACGACAGACAGACAAATACCGACATAAAAACTATTTATTTGTGACTCAGGAGGCCTCAAGACGTCGATATTTTATGAAATCCACGAAAGTCAGTTTTCAGGTAAAACCAATACCTTCTTTATTATGGAAAAGAATGTAATAATAAAATTAAATAAGTTAAGCAAGGTAATTATTTGAAGATATTTTTTCAATTAATCAATATTTCTTTAGCCATTGACTTTTCTTTCCAATTGAAATTAATTTAGCTGAAAAAGTAAAAAAAAATCTACAATTTTGTCTGTCTACCTAACTTCAAATGCACTTTTAGCCATATTTTTCTTTACTAGTATCATATTACACACAAATATGAATAGTAACACATTTTCATATTATATTTTTATATAATCTTATATTTAATATATCTTTAATGAGTTTACCCAGAACCACGTGCTCACAGCGAAAGAATTCAATTTTGAAACCCTTAACTTGTTTGGTGCATTTCACATGCGACTCTATAAATCATTTCATTATCTCAAATCGTTTGTCACCAGTAAATCACTAGAATTTTGCTGCGAGTTAAACGTGACAATGCTGTTAAGTATATTCGTATACGAATACAGTACAAGTTCGATAACTTGCCGTCCGATAAGTGTACGCTTCCCTTAAAAGATCATCACACCTAGGGCACGCACAGTAATTGTGGTTCTCCCACCACGTGTGCTCTTTTTCTAATGATTTGCGCCCAAGATTTACGCATGCGCGCACCTTATATCGTGCTCTTACTGGGGGCATCCGATAAGTCCGCAATTCCTGGAATTTTCCGCCCCTACAAGCCCCGAAGTTGGATAGTTATCGGACTTTTACTGTAACTCGAATCGCAAGTTCGAAAAGTTCTCGAGAGAAATGACTACCTTCTTGTATACGTAAGTTACCATTCGAACGAACTCGATAATAGAGCCCCTGGTATATTGTAAATATGTCTTCCGATTGGTAATCATTGCATATAATGAAGTACAATACCATGAATATATTTCATAAAGTAACTTATCGTAAATTACGTTAATTCAAATAACAGTTACCCAAAAATTGTAACGCGTTAACGTTATCGTTACTTTTTTAAAATAAGTAACGTGTTGTTACCTTTGCTGTAGTTAAAAAAAATTATTTTAATTTAGTGGATCAGAGCTTACCAGCTAGAGATGCAAACATGTAGTAGAGCGTCCAAGCAATGATAAGATTATAATACAGCATCACTACCGAGCTGACCAAAACCATTCCATATCCAACGCCTCGAAGTAAAGGGCAAAAACGTTTGTAGGCCGCCACTGGGCCCAGACTTGCATATTGACCTGAATATTTACATAAAAGCCATTATTAATTCAAATTCAAACAAAATAAACGAGAATGTAGAATTTAAAAGAGAAAAACTATTTTTTATATTTAACAATCAAGGAGCCGTTAAAGACATTCCCTAGCTTCTCGTGGGAACAACAATGACAACAACAAACATAGTTGTAGTAAGTGCGGTTCAAAACAACAGAACGCGCAGGGCTCCCGACAATGGGTCGGCCAACAATGCCGACCAATCTAGAGCTGGGGGAGCCAATGAAAATGGATACAATGCGATGGATCGGCGGGATCTCGTGACCTTTGGGTGGACGGAGCAACTAAATCACGGCTTGCTAGACTGCTACGATGCGAGTGTGGCCCGTGAACGGGTTTACATTGCACGGCTGCATGCTCTGTGGTGCGAGAAACACCCGGAGCTATCGCACTTTTCGCAGCAACGTCTGCGAAACCATGCTCAACTACTCCGTAAAAGGAGCTATGTAAGCGAAACGCCTACTCTACCCCAGCTAGAACAAGCCGGCAACAAAGAAAGAGAGGCGACACTAAGACCAACCGCGGGCAGGCATCCAATAGATGAAGAGCGATGCTTTACGACCCGGAGAAACATCAACACCAAGGTTTCTCTCAAGCCTAAAGATCTGGCTGAAATGGATGACGAGCTTCGCGGACATTTTTTCGGTGAATCCGACCTCTGGGCTATCAATTATTATGTGTATAATGCAGCGAGAGCTTTGGCCGATGCGAACCGTAAAACAAAACCAACAACTGATCATAAGACCAAAAGACGAATGCATCAACTTGCCATAAAGATAGGCTGGGCAAGACAGTACGCGTCCCGCATTCAATGTGTGATTGACTACATCACATCTGGCAGGAATTTTACCGCCAAGGTTCGAAAGTTCGCGCGCGAACTCCGGACCAGTTATCACACACTTAACAAGTCAAAGCTGCTGACCATCAGGCAGCATATTGTTGAGAGAATACGGATACTATCTGACGCTCAGAGAAGTCTAGAGCGGAGAGAGATGGGTCAGAGAAAATCAACAGGTTCTCTATGACCCATCTCGACTCTTCGAAGTATTTTGGAGAGAAGTCTACGAAGTTCAACATAGACTGGACGAAGACTCAAAAAATATAAATAGCTTCAAGGAGTTATGTGTTGCCCTCATAACACCTGATAAAGAATGCCCATCCATCACTACCGAGGAGGTGAAAAAAGTATTAAGAGGGATGAAGAACTATTCCGCACCGGGACTAGCTTGTATCAAAACATTCTGGTGGAAGAAGTTTTCTTCAACCCATTAGCATTTGGCCCGTATTTTCACCTCATATTTGAAGTCGGAAGAGCCGATTCCAGAGTGGTTGGTGGAAGGGCGCATAATACTCCTGCCTGCTGCGTAGCCGGATGTCGGGAGAACCTTCTCATCGATAGATGTGTCTGCAAAAATGCAGCATTCTACCAGCGTGACCTATCGATGGCCTGGATTGATTATCGGAAAGCTTTCGATTCTACATCTCATAGACTTATCATCTGTCTTTTGGAAATCTTAAAGGTTCATCCGCAAATAGTTGGGTACATAGAGAGATTGATACCGCTTTGGAAAACCAGATTTACTATCTCTTCTGGCAAAAATCGTGTGACAACTAACAAGGTCACGTTTCAGAGAGGTGTCTTTCAGGGCGACACCATGAGCCCACTCCTCTTTTGCCTTACATTATTGCCACTATCTGTAGCACTGCGCCATTCCGACGGGCACTTGTGCGGCAAACCTGCAGATCGAAAGTACAAGGTCACTCATGGTATTTTACATGCACGATTTTAAGATCTATGCTAAAAACAGAGAGCAACTGCATCTAGCTCTGGGGATTGCCGAACGATATACTAAGGAAATTGGAATGGAATTTGGGTTAGACAAATGCG
>NC_046661.1:115537706-115546498 GCF_010883055.1 Belonocnema kinseyi | reverse complement strand
GAACAGCTCTTCGATAAGAGGATGCACGGTATCTTCCACAGAAATGTGAAGGATCAGTCAATGTCTTGTGAGCTAACGTTTGCTTTCCTTAAATCGCCCGGACTGAAGTCTAGTACAGAAGGTTTCATTTTTGCATGCCAAGACGGTGTCATTTCCACCTTAACATACCGTCGCCACATTTAGAGCCTAGACATTCCCGATGATAGCTGCAGGGCGTGCCATGCACACCCCGAGCATTTAGCTCACATACTATCTAGTTGTCCAACACACGCGGGAACGACCTACATTCAAAGGCAAAATGCGGCACTAAGAGTACTTTATTACCATCTCTGTCACTCCTACGGCATTCACCTTAATATCGCTCCTCTAAATGCTCCTAGGGAAATTGACTTAATTGTCGAGTACGGGAAGTGCCGCATATACTGGAACTTTATATTCTCGACAATTGTTTCTGTTGCTCACTCGAGGCCTGACATGGTTCTTCTTGACTTCGAGAAGCGAACCATGTTCGTTATCGAATTTTCGGCACCAGCTGACAAAAACATCATAGCCAAGGAGAATGAAAAGAAAGAGAGGTATCGAGACCTTATAAGGGAGTTGCAACGATTGTACCCGGAATATTCTGTTAAACTGATCGTCCTTATCATCGGCGCTCTTGGAGGTGCCAAGCTTTGACTTGCTAATACCCTAAAAAGCATCCCTGCGTGTCAACAATATGCTAGAACACTTGCGGGAAAAATGCAGAAGGCGGTTGTCCTTAGGTCACTATATATATATATATCAAGATTTTTTTTCACTTGCTCCGACAAGTTGAAACTCGTTGAAAAAAGGCATCCTCATAAACCACAGTTCAGAAAAGTTAAAGTACTAAATTTTTAGTTGTCTGTTTCTAATTATTTATTATTGAGCGACGTTATGTAAATATAAAATACACGAACTTTTAAGAGGAATATTAATAAAATACTTTTTAAATAAATAATTTAAAACGATTACAATTTTTCTTCGCGTGATATTTTGTTACAACGTTTAAGATTGATATCAAATGTAAATTTTTTCTGAACATTTGTAATTTTTCATAAAGATGGAACTTATAATTTTTCTCTTAAAAAAATTTAAATCGTATTTTTCAAAAAATTTGAAATTTGCAGAAAGTAATTTTAAAATCACGCAAAAAACTCGTTCTTTAGAGGCTTTTGTTATTTGCTTTTTATATTGTGTACTAGACATCATATTATTTAAAATTTATTATTAATCGTTTACAAAAGTTCAAACAATTATAAATTTGATATCTGTATGTTTTTTCTTCGTCATTAATTTATAGTTTTATTATAATCTCTATTTGAAAATGTTTACTGTACATTTATCATGATTCGAGATTTGTATACACATCCATTTCTTAATGAAATCAGAAAAAGTAATTAAGTTATAAAGAAAGTTTAACAATTTTATTATTGCCAATTAGCGCCCGGCCAGCTAATATCTGAGCATTCGGCCATAAGATTTGCCCGATCAGAGCCCAGTCAGCCTGCGACTGGGGTTTTGACATACATTTTTCCTAGCGAGTCTCCGACCAGCGCACGGCTAGGCTCTTAAAAAGCAAACACGGCCCGACCAGTCCCCGACCAGGAACCTTGTTGTACTAGGGCTAACCCGACCTATTTCCACACGGGATATTACAAATTAAATTTCTGGGAATAATTGCAAAAGATTATTAATAAATCGAAATATTAAAGTATAAATGTTTGAATTGCAAAGAATATAAAATTAGAATAATTTTATTGTTTCCATGGAAATAATTGTTCGATACATTTTTCTTACAACATTAAATTACATAAAGATTAAATTTTCATTTTCCTTTGGATATTGGATATAAGTGGCATAGTAAAAGCGTATTTATATTTAATTCCCCTCAGATATAATACACTTGTGCCAACGCTTTTACCAATCATCGAAGCACTTCTGATAATCATTTTGTGGTATAGCCTTGAGTTCTTTTAGCGATGCAGTTTTTATCTCCTCAATCGTTGAAAATCGATGTTCCTTCATGGGTCTCTTCAGTTTTGGGAAAAGAAAAAAATCACTGGGGGCCAAATCCGGTGAATATGGAGGCTGAGGCATGACAGTGGTGCTGTTTTTGGTCAGAAAATCTTTTACAAGCAACGATGAATGAGCAGGTGTATTATCGTGTTGCAAAAGCCACGAATTGTTTTTCCAAAGTTCCGGACGTTTTTTGCGTATCGCCTCTCGCAAACGGCGCATAACTTGAAGGTAATACTCCTTATTGACCGTACGACCTTGTGGTAAGAATTCCTAATGCACTACACCACGGTAATCAAAGCAGACAGTGAGCAAAATTTTCACATTTGACCGAACTTGATGTGCTTTTTTCGATCTTGGAAACTCAGAATGCTTCCACTGAGACGCTTGGGCTTTAGTTTCGACGTCATAACCATATATCCACGATTCATCCACAGTTATAACCCTTTTGAGAAAATCAGGATCATTATTGACTTCATTCAACATCTCCTGAGCGATGGTCATGCGATGGATCTTTTGATCAAAATTAAGCAGTTTTGGAACAAATTTCGCTTACACACGTCTCATGCCCAAAACGTCCGAAAAGATAGCATGGCATGAGCCAACCGATATGCCAACATCTCCAGCAAATTCTCTGATGGTAATTCGGCGATTTTTCAACACCATTTCTACGACTGTTTGAACGTTTTCATCTGTTGTTGACGTGCTGGGACATCCAGGGCGAGGTTCGTTTGACATCCTTTCGGCCTTCTTGGAAAAGCTTGTACCACTTATACACATTTTTTTTACTCAGAGTAGACTCACCGTAAGCAACTGTCAACATTTCAAGAGTTTTAGAGCACTCGATTCCATTTTTCACACAAAATTTAATGCAAACTCTTTGCTCCATTTTTTTCGAAAGAAGAAAATCGTCGAGCACACCAAACCCTTCTAACCCTTTACGCCTCTGCCAGAAAAACAACACGAGCTATATAGTCAAAACTGTGAACATATGATTGTGACGAGTGTACGAATACAACAAATGAAAAAATTTTAAACTTGAATGTACGTAGCCCGCGAAAATTGAAAAGTCACCTTACTTTTTGAATACACCTCGTATAGCAAAAATAATTTCATTGTTTCAGAAAATATAATTGTTTAAGGCTTTTTATGTGATGAACTGTTTCATTCATTATCAGCTGAATATCCTTGTGCACAATATCAAAGCACATAAAGTTTGAATTTAAATTGTTTTAAATTAAGTAGCCTACATTTATTACAATAGAACCTCGCTTATCTGAGCTATTATGGACCTGCCCCAACTAGGATAATAGGGAAATTTAGATGAAAACGGAATTTTAGATAAAAAGAACGTATCAGTGTAATAAACTGAAAGTAATTTTAAGTAAATATTCAATTTGTAGAAATAAATGTTTTTAAAAATCTTGTAAATAGTTTATATTACATATGCCATGATGTCACTTTATTTCAGACCGATCCACGCAGTTCTTAACGTAGATAGCATATAAATTATTAACCAATCCGAGGGGAGGTTTGGGAAAATCTGTTCTGGTTTGTCAATAGCCCAGGCAAGTGGTACTTTCGTTCTCGAAAAAATCGGGTTTACAATTTTTGTTGAGAAAACGCTTTATTGAAGGGTCCTACTTAACATATTATAAATACTACCACGAATACGAGGGGGTTCTAGCTCTAATAGGTCATAAGTTATGACCCCTTAAAGTTTACTATTTTTGTCTGTTTTTAGGGGCAAAAAGTGGAGTTTATTTTTTTCGAAATAAATCGTGTCAGGTTTAGTTTTCGTTTATGATGCCATAGGATAAAATAGAGTATACAAAAGTCTGTTTACATCTAAAATAAAAAGTATTTTAGCCCTATTAGTTTGCGATTTGCAAGATTTTAAAAATTCTATTTTTTGGGACATTTTTGACCAAAAACGGAAAAGTTTGGTTTTTTTAAAATACCTCATTTCCTGCAAGTCCCACGAAAAAATTCATATAAAAAGAAAAAAATATAGAGTTAATTTAGTGTTAGTTAACATAAAAGTTTAATTGCCCTAATAGGTCTCAACAATAACATAATAATCAAAGCAATACAATAATCACAAGAATTCATACCAATATCTTGTCTTAACCACTTTTGAGTACTTTTTTAGTACTTTTGTGGCAAAAAAGTGATTATAATAGATTGAAAATGTGAGCTTTATTTTAAATCAATAAACAAATAACTTTCATAATAATTGTTTATAACCAAATTTTGTCTTAACCACTTTTGAGTACTTTTTGAGGACTTTTTGCAAAAAAGTGATTGTCATTGATTGAATATGTATAATATGTTCTTTTCATTGATAAAAAAATGGTTTTTTAATAATTTGATGTAGCAATATCTTCTAATACTTTCTCCGCATTTAATTCCATACTTAACTCCAGGATACTTATAATTCGCAGTGATTTCTGTAAATTGTAAATAATATGCTGCGACCATTTTTTACATAAAAAACAAGTAAGCATTTGATTAGTTGAAACTTATTACATATAAAATGTAATTCAATAATTTAAAAATTTATAAAGAAATAATTTAATTCATTACTTTGAATAGAAATAAATACTCAAAAAATTATTTTAAAACTATTTTTTTTTATCAATGAAAAGAACATATTACACATTTCCAATCAATTACGATTACTTTTTTACGACAAAAGTACTAAAAAAAGTATGTACTTAAAAGTGGTTAAGACATGATATTGCTATAAACGAGCATTAATCAAGATTATTTGTTTATTGATATATATATATATATATATATATATATATATTACATTTGCAATCAATCATAATCACTTTCTTGCCACAAAAGTACTAAAAAAGTACTCAAAAGTGGTTAAGACAAGATATTGTCATAAACGCTTATTATGAAAAATCGTTTGTTTATTGATAAAGAAATATATATTGCATTTTAAGTACTAAAAAAGTAGTAAAAAGTGGTTAAGACAAGATGTTGTGACAAACAATTATTTGTCTATCAATGACAAAAGACAGGCAGGAAGAGTGCACTTTCCAAGGTCATATCTCGTGACCAATTAGGGCTAGCAAACTTTTTTTGTTTTGTACTAACGCTAAATTGACTCTACTTTTATTTATTTTATATGAATTTCCTCGTGGGACTTGTAAGAAACGAGGTATTTTCAAAAAACCAAACTTTTCCGTTTTTGGTGAAACATTCCCAAAAAAATTGAAATTGTTGAAATCTTGCAATTCCCAAACTGAAAGGGCTAAAGTACTTTTTATTTTAGATTTACGCAGACTTTTGTATACTCTATTTCATCCTCTGGCATCATCAACGCAAACTAAACCTGATACGATTTATTTCGAAAAAAATAAATTCCACTTTTTTGCCCCTAAAAACAGGCAAAACTG
Source organism: Belonocnema kinseyi (assembly GCF_010883055.1). Lineage (NCBI taxonomy): Eukaryota > Metazoa > Arthropoda > Insecta > Hymenoptera > Cynipidae > Belonocnema > Belonocnema kinseyi. The sequence continues at coordinate 115,541,048 of NC_046661.1, read as the reverse complement.
GTCAACTTTGAGGGGTCATAATTTATTACCTATTAGAGCTAGAACATTGTTATTTTTCTGAAATCACAGAAAATTGAGTCTCCTTTCACTTACTTGTAAAACATTTTTCCGTAAAGTAATTAGGTAAAAAGGCGGGGACTTTTCAATGTACCATAACTCGGAACCTATTAAAGATAGCGGATTATCTTTTTCACAAAGTCTTCTTATAATTTTGTTCTCTTTCTTTCTTTTGTTGGACATTTTGCTCAAAAATGCAATGGGAATCATTCGTCCACGCAAACCTGATTTTTGGAAATGTATTTTTTAAAAACCGGGTTCCCTCTCGTATTCGTGGTAGAGTTTTCAATATGTTCAATAGGACACCTTAATAAAGCGTTTTTGAAAAAAAAATGGTAAAGCCGATAATTAAAATTTAGCTAATACCTTTAGTATTGAAGTCTATTCTTTCTTTTTAAAACTTCTATTGCAATTATATGCATTCTTATAATGAATGTGAAGTTGTGAAATGAGAGTATCAATTCCATTTTCAAACTTATATTTACATACATTTAAATTTTTTTAAATTAGTTTACACGGTAGCTAATAGATTAGATACATGAAACTGCTGCTTCACATTTAAAGGAGAATATAATGTAAGCAATAATTGGAATGTATCAATAAAAATAATTATTTAATGCGTCTTATTTTGTGAACTGATTAATTAATTATCAACTGATTTCACTAAAAGTCACATATTCTGGAATTAGTTTAGAAGATTATGATTAAATAAAACTTTCAACAATGAAAGTTTAAATTTAAAAGAATATATATATATATATATATTTTTTTTTTCAATTTTTAATTGAAAATTATATTTCAATTCTTTTTATGTCATGAACAGATTAATTTATTATTAGTTTATTAGCTCTTTTCACAATCTTAAATTACATAAAGATAAAATTTAAATTTTAAATGTAAGTTCATAAGAAAAATACTTTGTAAAAATTATTTGAATAATTCATTATCAAAATAATTCTTTAACGCTTTGTATGTTATGAATAGATCAATTATTAATTATTAGTTGATTAATGTTTTCACGATATTTGAATACATGAAGATTGGATTTATTTACATTGGATATAAGCCTTATAATAGAAACTTATTTATATTTAACCTATTTCTATTACAATTATATAGTTTTTCAAAATGTTGTTAATGTTTTTAAATGATTATCTGAATTATATTTTCAAAAGCATATTTACATGTGTTTTATTTTTTTGCAAAAACAATTATTGAAGGTTATTTGTAAATACAATTTTCAGGAATGAAGTAAGTTGAAAATATATATAAAGTGAAAGAACAATTTATTATTTGAGTTTAAACAATTATTTTATGCTTTTTATGTTGTGAACCATTTAATTCAGTATTAGCTGATAATTTTCTTTATACTTTCTTCATATTTTTTTAAACTAGTTACAACGGTTATTAATAAATTAGACGTATATATATTTTCAAAAATGAATGTGAAATTTAAAAAAATGTAGAGTACAAATTATTTCTATATTTGAATGAAAATTATTGTGTAATGCTTTTTATGTTATCATTTATAAAAACATCAATCAATTGTTAGCTGACTAATTTTTTCACAACAGCGAAGTAGATAACGATCTAATTTTAACTTTTTTTAATTAAGTATTTTATATTGTGAAATAATTTTTTACTTAACAATTAGCTACCATAATATAATTCCTGAATTTTTAAGAAGAAAAAAATTTTTTCTTTTTTTACGGCTGGGTAATGTCTTTTTACCTTTTCAAAGAGATAAATGAAATCAAATTAAGGCAAAAACTTATTTAACTTAATTTAATTTGTGGGAAAATTTCAAGCAGTTAATATTTAATTTTTAAACAATAATTTTAAGTTTTGAAGACTTCAAAATTTTTTGAAAAAAAAATGGAAGACTTAAAGCAATTATTTCCATTTTGCAGGATTTGATCAAAATTTAGGTAAACTCAATTTTGTAGGGTATCAAGAGAATGAAAAATATATAGTTAAGGTTCATGGGGAAATTTAAAACCATTTTTTATTAACGACTTCTAAGAACACATTAAAAAATAAAAAATAAATTAAGCCATCCAATTCCATCAATATTGCGAAGATTTAAGGAGAATAAAGAAGATTTTTAAACTGCAGAAAATTATAAAAAACGCAGATTTATGTGTACGTTTTTAAACAAAAAGAAATCCAGACGTAAAAAACGCAAACATCTAGACGCTAATTTTTGTTTAATTAAAAATTGTGGACAAAAAATGTGGAAAACAAAATACTTATATAGTGAAGTATCGCATGCCCTTAATTAAGATAACTTTGAAAGGTCTCAAGTGAACAAATAAATGTTGACGAATTCAAAAATATTTAAAAATCTTATATAATTTTCTTCAAATTTATAGGAAATTTTTGAATATTTCGAGGTAAATCTTTTACATTTTAAATGATTTTTTTAAATTTTAAGAAAAATTTAATCCATTTAAAAATATATTTTTAGGAGCTAGAGAGCTTTTGCATAGATTTAAAATATTTTAAACCTTGAAAGATTTGCAAAAATTTATCGAATATTTATTATTTCTTTCGAAATTCTAAAAGTCCTTAATATCTTTTAAAAAGGCTCGATTACCTAATAATTTTTAAAATCCTGTCAAATAAAATGTATATTTTTGTAAATCTTCTACATTGTTTTTTTGATACATCTGAAATATTTAAAAATATTTCCTAGTTGTTTCATGAAAAGTATAAAATTTATATTTATATTAATTTAAAAAACTGTTAATACTACTTTCATTGTATGTAATTTTAAAATTTGTGTGACTAAGCAAATATCAAAAAAGTATGGCTGTGTTACGTCAAAAAATTGTATCATTTATTTCTATACCGCCCTTTATCTGAAAAAAAAACAATTTTATTTACAAAACGTCTATTAAGTTTTTTAAACCAATACAAAAAAGTGACGTAACTGCAGTTAGTGTGTGAGAAGGCAAAAGGTTCCAAATAACGTTTTGTAACATGTGAACGCTCTCTGATAATAGTACTCGTAAATTTTACGTTGCATTGATTCACTGAATTCATGCTTTCAGAATCTAATTTCATATATTCGATAAATAATTACTCATTATTACTAATTAGTAATTATTAATAATTATTAATAATAATTAATAATATTATTACTGATAATTACTAATAATTATTACTAGGCAGTCTGATAAGTCCCTTTAGGTCGATACAGCGAGTCCAACGATTTTCTAACTTTTTGATACCGTCCGAAAAGTACTCGATCGGAAGGTCTCCAAAATACGCCTCAGTTTCAGC
>NC_046661.1:115531147-115537606 GCF_010883055.1 Belonocnema kinseyi | reverse complement strand
GCGGTTTTTTCTTCTTCAAATGCGGTCGTTTTTCGGCGATTTCGATTTTCAATCGGTCCAATAATGATGAATAGTATGCTCCGGTTATGGTTATACCTTTTTTAAGATAGTCCACGAATATTATGCCATGTACATCCCAAAATACGGAGGCCATAACCTTTCGGACCCATTGTTGCGTTTTTGGACGCTTCGGAGCACTTTGGCCCGGTGGAACCCACTGTTTTGCCTGTTGCGTTGACTCAGGAGTATAGTAGTGGATCCAGGTTTCATCCATGGTTATGAATCGGCGCAAAAACTCGGTCGGCTTACGCGAAAGTAATGCCAAATTCTGCTGGGAAGTTGTCACGCGAAGAGCAAACGCGGCACCCATCGCGCGCTGAGCTTCTTCATGCCCAAAACTGAATGCACGATATTGCCCACATGTTCCAATGATATGCCTACAGCATTAGCTACCTCTCTCAATTTCACTTTGGGATCATTCAACATCATATCATGGATTTTTTCGACATTTTCTGGTGTAGTGACCTCTTTTGGGCGCCCAGATCGTACAGCATCAACTGTGCTCGTACGGCCACAACGAAACTCGGTAAACCACTTATGAATCATTCCAATCGACGGTGCAGAGTCCGGGCAATACTTATCCAGCTTGGCCTTTGTCTCTGATAACGTTTTCTTGCGAAGATAGTAGTGTTTGATCAAAAGTCGAAATTCAGATTTTTCCATATTAAAAAAAACTCGGAGGTTAGTCGCTTCTCAGTGCTACAACTTGTAAATGCGTAAACATAAATGGCTGAAGTTTTGACAGGCGTCATTTGAAGGATCAAGCTCGACGAAAATGGTTCACATTAGTGAATACTAATGCCATCTCTTAGAATATTCAGGTACTTATCAGACTGCCTAGTAATTAATTATTTAGTTCTTTTATTTATAATTTTATTAATGTAATTAGTTCCATTCTAAACCCGTCTTTTCGAACGTGCCTGGATTTTATTGATGATTTCGGGAGTACTTGCTTCTACGGGCCTTCCTGAACGTGGTTCGTCACTTATTGATGTACGACCACGCTTAAATTCATTTACCCAGTTATAAACCGTTGCTAAGGCAGGGGCAGATGTGCCATGAACTGAGTCCAATTCATTTTTTATCTCATATGGAGTTAAACCCTTTAAATGAAAATGTTTGATTACCGCTCTGAACTCGTTTTGTTTCATTTTTCTTAACGAACAATTTTTTTTTTTTAATTGGTTATAAAAACACGTAAACTCAGAAGATGTGGACTGTGACTGCACCATATAATTCGAAAGTTCCTTCATGCAACTCGGGTGGAAATTTAAATCGGGGGCTGGCCATTTTACGGCCGGAGAGCCCGGCTTTAAGCCGGGAGCTTGCCGGGGAGCCCGACTTTAAGTCGGGCTGTGGCCAGGGTTTCTGGTCGGAATCCGACCAGCATCGTCACGCTCCGCTGGTCAGCGTCCGGCCATGGAGCATGGACGGGAGCTGGCCGGGGAGCCCGACCGAAGCCCGGACAAGATCAATTGGTACTTTACTAGATTTAAATCATTCGGGTTTCAATTGTATGAAGAGCATTAGTCACTAAATACATATATTACATTTTTTAACATTGTATTACAAATAAAATTTATAACGCTACGGGATATCAAACCTACATATCTATACCTAAATCTAACGCCTAGCAGTCGGGAGTTCTTACCTCTGCGCTAAACCGACAAGTTGAAACTCGTTGAAAAAGCCATCCTCATAAGCTACAGTTCAGAAAAGTTAAAGTACCAAATTTTAAGTTCTCTTTTTCTAATTATTTATTATTATGCGGCGTTATGTAAATATAAAATAAACGAACTTTTAACAGGAATATCAATAAAATACACTTTAAATAAATAATTGAAATTGATTACAATTTTTCTTCGCGTGATATTTTGTTTTTTCCCGTTGTAAACTATTTTACAACTTTTTACAATTACACGAAGTGTAATTTTTTATGGTCATTAAAAATTTTTAACGACGGAACTCAGAAATTTAATCGTAAATGTTAACAATTTTGTAATAGTAAAATTTTTTAACTTTCGTGTAAGGTTTGGTTTTTAGGTGTTTTATACTATTTTACAACGTTTAAGATTGATATAAAATGTAAATTTTTTCTGAAAGTTTGCAATTTTTCATAAAGATGAAACTTAGAATTTTTTTCTTAAAAAAAACAGTTCGAATTTCAAAAAAGTTTCATCGAATTTTGTTATAAAATGTATTGTTTGTAAGTCTGAACTCATGAAACCTCAAAATTTGTGGTGTCAAAAAGATATTCACCCAATATATTTCCACGGGTGAAAAATCCATGCGGGTATACGTATCCATTTATTAATGAAATCAAAAAAGCAATTGAGTTATAAACAAAGTTTAACAATTTTATTATTGCCAATCAGCGCCCGGCCAGCTATCGTCTGAGCATTCGTTTATAAAATTTGTCCGATCAGAGCCCAGTCAGCCCCCGCCTGGGGTTTTGACATAAATTTTGGCTAGCCAGTCTCCGACCAACGCACGGCTAGGCACTTAAAAAACAAACATAGCACAGTCAGTATCCGACCAGGAACCTTGTTGTACCAGGGCTAACCCGGGCTATTTCCACTCAGGAAACCCTCCACAAAATTTTTTATTTAAAATAATCACACGAGTCACATTTTTAAAACTCCAAATTATATTTTAAACTTCATAATCATATTCAGCAACTCTCATTATCACCCCTAACATTTTTAACGAAAAAATTCCAAAGTTCCTTCATGCAAAATACTAAAAAAATTGATTTTAAATAATAATAATAATTTTATTATTCAGAAATCTTACAATTCGGAAATTTCACAGTGTCTGGAATTTTATTTTTCGAGATTTTTCAGTGGTCTTATTAGGGAATTTTTAAATTCGGTGATATTCTAAGTTGCCGCAAATTTTGATATTCGGTGATACCATAAACTGTTATGGAATTTTATTATTCGAAAATTTTCCAATTCTGCACTTATACACTTCGGCAATTTTATAATTTCGGGAATTTTCTATCACAAATATTTTCTTTTTCGGGAATTTCGTTTTTCAGAATTTTTCAGTCACCCCGTAGGAAAATTTTATTCATCGAGGCAATATATATGTCACATAGTGGAGCAACGTTTTGGAATGAGAGACATCGACTGAATTTCGTAACTTATATCCGGTAGTGTAGGCTTGATTCTCAAAGTGGCACCGAGGATACCTTTTTCTGACAAAAGATTAATTTAAATGATAAAATAATCTTGTTTGATTAATAATTAATTTATTAATTTAACTTCATTAATTTTATTGTAATCAATGATACTTATAATAATAAATATAATACAACATAAATATTTATGTATTACAATATAATAGAATAATAAAAATAATACAATAATCATAATAATTGTTATTTATTGAAATTGTTTTGGGAAATGATGTATTATATCGTGACGTACTGAAAAATCGAGGAAGTAATAATTATTCTTGATGAGTTTCAGTCACTCAATCTTTTCAAGACTTTCATACTTCAAGGCTGTCTGACGTGCAAAAGGTGTGTGAGTTTTGAATGAAAATAAATTTAAGATTGATGATTGATTACTGAAGATTAAAAACTGAAAAGTTGAAGATTCAAGATTGAAGATTCGATTTCCATTGTAGAATAATGATAAAACAGTGAAGACTGAAATTATTTATTGTAAAATTTAATTTGTTATTAAAAACATCAAATTATACAAATTTTACAATTATAATTAGGCACCTGATTAATTTGAGGATTTAAAATATGTTCTTGCTATATTTAGAAAAATTAGATGCATTTTAGATGAAGATTGCTAAACCGGAAGTAACTTCCAGGCTCGTTAATTAAATGGAACGACACCTGCATTCGTAATAACGGTTTCAATTAAATCCTCTCGAGATTAGGAGGCGCTAATGGCGAGTATTTAGCAATAGCTTGCGGAAAGGGTTTAGAGTGCAAAAGTTTGATTTAAATTACATTTGTTGTTTGAAAGTTACATTCGTAAATACTAAAGGAATTTTAATTAATTTTAATAGAGTTTCAAGAAGTTCCAAAAAAATCATATTATTAAAAATGTTCTAAATAAAATATTTGGAGGCGTGTAAAAAAATGTAATGACGCCCACAATAAACGAATTAACGCAGATATATTCAATTAAATATTACAGAATACAGCAAATCAAAATTATATTGAATTTATAAATTTTAGTTATTGGACTCACATAAATTTTACAAACCTGCAATCAATAAAAGTTCTGAATGTTTACTATAAAAAACACCTTTAAAAAATAAAAATCAGCGAACTTCTAAAAAATAGAAATCAAACTATATAAAAAAATTCTTTAAAAAATTTTTAAGTTTAGTAAAGATAGAAAAATAATTATAAACTTATATAAAATGTAACTTGAGCTTTTATTTGATTATTTATTTAGCTTCATAACCTGAAACTTGCTAATTGATCATACTTTGTTTAATAATCGATATTTTATTAACTTTGGCAACACTGCTATTGATCTTTCAATATGAATAATTATTTTCTGAAACAATACACTTTTAAAATAATTTAACTGAACTTTTTAAGGTAATTATATAGAATTAAAATAGTTACTTAAATTGCATTTTTGTTATTTAATTATTTTAAAAATAATTCTATACATTATTTTCGATGGTAATAACGCATTATAACGTCACATTTGATATTTTAATGACATGAGATATTTTTGATATTCGGAAAAAATTCTAAGTTTCCAATAAAATTCTTATTCCCCATGTGGAAAAAGCGCCGCTGAGACCTTTTAGGATCAGGCCCACCCGCGGGGACCCGCATGGATCTTCCACGCGTGGAAATTCTACGAGGGCGCCCGTCGAGGGCCCAGCTCAGTTGCTCTCACGGATCAACGATTCAAATTTCAAAGTCCAAAGGGTGAACATTTTTTCAACACTAAAAATTTTAAGGTTTCATGAGTACAGACTTACAAACAATGCATTTCTGTCAAATACTGGATGACACTTTTTCAAATTCGAACTCTCACAATATGGATGTTCCATAGGGGACCCAGCTCGGTTGCCCTCACGTATCAACAATTCAAATTTCAAAGTCCAAAGGATGAATATTTTTTCAACGCCACAAATTTTAAGGTTTCATGAGTTCAGACTTAGAAACAACAATTAAAATTTCTAAGTCGGAAGGGTCAATATTTTATATCCTAACAAATGGACATAAAAAAATACGTTTTAAAATATGATTTATGCATTCTAAATTTTCAAAAAACTATAAATACATCTGTCCCGAAAACAGCTTTTTTCTTGATTTTTTTAAGAAAAAAGATTCTAAGTTTCATCTTTCATGAAAATTTTTAAATGTTTACAAAAAATTACGTTTCCCGTGATTTTAAATAGTTTTATAGTAGTCTACAACGTGAAAAATCAAAATATTACGCGAAGAAAAATCGTAATTGATTTAAATTATTTATTTAATCATTATTTTATTCATATTCCTGTTAACAGTTCGTGTATTTTACATTTACAAAACGTGGTAAAATAATAAATAATTAAAAAAAGAGAGCTTAAAATGTGGTACTGTAACTTTTCTGAACTGTAGCTTATGAGGATGCCTTTTTCATCGAGTTTTAACTTGTCGGTTTAGCGCAGTGGTTAGCACTCCCGATTGCTAGGCGATAGATTTAGGGATAGATTATGTAGGCTCGATACCCCGTGGCGTTAGAAATTTTATCTGTCATATAATATTTAAAAATATAATATATGTATTCACTCTAAACAAGGATAATTAATATATGCAGACAGAATACTCGCAATCAATTAATATTTATTTTTTAAATAACTTTTTTCTCATATGGTTAGAGTATAGCAGTACGGTACTAGTTGGCACTGACACAATACTGCCGCCCATGGTGAATTTCCTATTGGAATAGTACTGTGCTAGTAGCGATATCCAGTGCTGGCCCAGCACTGACACCCCAGTACAAAAGAGTGTTATCATTAGAGATGGGACGAGCAGTAGCATACTTACTGCTTACTGCCCTCCGGCCTCCTGCACACTCCGGCGAAGCAGTACCTACTGCCCGCAGGAGGTTCGCAGGACCTACTGCAAACTCCAGCCGGTACTTTTCTGCCCGCCGAAGTTGCAGTAGCTCACTACCGCAATTTGCCGAATTTATCCTGCAAACTCCGGCAGCACTCCGGCACTTACCAAGATGTATCTGTAGTATATCTATATATATTGCATTCATATTCTCGGTACCCTTGGATTTTCGAGTTTTAGTATTTCTTAAGTTTCTCAATTTACTTCTAATTCTCTTTGAATTAAGACGCTTAGACAAATAGCAATATCAAGATTGGGAATCTTAGGTTTCATTTAAATTAATTTCATAATCATTTTGTAATATT
>NC_046661.1:115527996-115531047 GCF_010883055.1 Belonocnema kinseyi | reverse complement strand
GAATTTTATATGGAAACTTTTTTTTTAATTTCTCCTTTTGTAATGAAATGAAATTTGATTATATGCAAAAAATGATTTTTGGGCTAAATAATGAAAATCTTATGAACTTGATTAGCGGTTCATTTTGGTCTAATCCTGACACCACAGGACATTGACATTGACAACGGTAAGGGATAAGGTCCTTCAATAATGTACGTAAATTTTACAAATTTACACAAACTTTCTACTGAAGATCATAGTTTTTGTTATAAATTTTATTATTTGGTTAAAAATTTAAGAATTTGCTCAAAAGATCATCCTTTTGGGTTGCAAATGCAATTGTTTTGTAAAAAATACATCTTATTGGTTTTAAAAATTCAACTCTTTTCGTAGAACATTAACCTTTTGCTTAAAATTCACATTTTCTTGCTGATAAGTCGACTGAGTTCTTTTTTGGATAAACACTATTTTTTCTGAAAGTTTGTCTTTTTTATTTCGAAGTTCATATTTTTTAGTATATGTATGTGTGGCGCGCGCGCGCGTGTGTGTGTGTGTGTGTGTGAATTGCATCTTTCTTAGATAAAACTGCAACTGTGTAGATGAAAATTAAACTATTTTGTAGAAAATTTACTTCTTGGCTATAATTCATATATTTGTTTGAAAATTTAACAATCTTGTTAAAAAGTCATGCTTTTTGGCTAAAAATTCGACTCTGTAACAAAAAATTTTACTTATTGTTTACAATTCTTATTTGGATATTGGAGAATGAACTGGAATCTTCTTCGGATAGAAATTTTACAATTTTGTTAGTGTTTTTTTTTTAGTTAATCTGTTTTAGAAGAAATTTCATCTTTTTTAAATGGAAATGGAACTCTTTGGTTGAAAATTCGAGAATTTTGTTGAAAAATCATCCTTTTGGTTCAAAATTCTGCTGTTCTGTTGAAAATTTAAATATTTCGTTGAAAATTTAATTTTTGTTTTCATTTAATATTTTGGTGTTAAAAAAACTGAAATTTTTTTCTGGATGAAAATTTAAATTAAATTTTTTTGTACTAAAACTTTATCTGCCTTAAAAGAAATTTTTTCTTCTTTTGATAAAAATGTAACTGTATAATTGAAAATTCTGCTGCTTTGTTAAAAATTTAACTATTTCGTAGGAAATTTACTTTTTGTTTAAAATTAATATTTTCATGTTGAAAACTCTCGTTTAAAAAAAATACATCTGTTTTCGTACAAATTTTTATCTTTTTTGGATAAATATTCAACTAAATGGTTGAGAATTTAACTTTTTTTTTAATAATTATTTTTGGTTGAAAATATTTGTCGTTTTGGTTCAAAAATTCAAATTTTTTCGTAGAAAATTATTTTTTGTTACAAAATTCATATTTTGACCTTGAAAAGTGAACTGGATTTTTTAAAATGAAAAATCAACTATTTTAAAACAAATAGTTGCATTTTTTATTTAAAAAATATTAAATTTCTCTTAAAATAGATGAGTTTTTATTTAAAAAAAAAAAACAAGTTTTAAAATAGTTGATTTTTCATTTTAAAAAATCCAGTTTACTTTTCAAGGTCAAAATGTGAATTTTGTAACTAAAAACAATTTTTTCAAAAGTCATCCTTTAGTTAAAAATTCGTCTTTTTGGATTGAAAATTCAATTTTTGTCGTAGAAATTGATTTTATGTTAAAAATATCAATATTTAACAATTCAGATATTTAATACATATTCCATTACTTATGGATCATGATTTAAAAATTAATGTGTTTTATAGTAGAAGTTCCATTTTTTTAAATTGAAAAGTAAAAGTTCGACAACATTGTTTGAAATTCATTTTTTTAGTGAAGCCAAGCTTATCAATTTAGCAGAACAATTGTAGAAAATTTGTAATTTTGGTTGACATTTGAAAAAAAAATTTTGTCTTTTTTTATTGAAATATAAAGTATGTTACTTTTTAGTTGAGGGCTTATCTTTTTAGATTGGAAATTTAACTTTTTATTGGAAAAGCCTTTTTTTATTTCAAATTAATTTTTTAATTGAAAATGTAATTAGTATTACGTTTCTTCAAGATTGACCTTTTTTATTTAAAAATTGTCCTTTTTTGGTTAAAAAAAACATTTTCTTGGTTTGAAATTTCATGTTTTTTCAGTAAAAATGTATCAATTTCGTAAAAAAATTAAGTATGAATGAATTCATATACATATATACATATATTTTTTTAAATCCAATTTTTGTAGGGGAAATTCGTCTTTTGGCTTAAAGGTTTAACAATTTAGAAAAACTTTTATTTCTGCCATAAGTGAAAAATCTTTATTTGTTGAAAATTCGACATTTTGATTTGAATTTATTTTATAACTTTATTCTTTTTAAACTGTTTTAAACTAGTAGGTTAAGAATTATTTATTTTGGTGAAAATAAATGCCTACAACACTCTTTAGTACATTTCTTATAGAGAAAGACACCTGTGAGTTGTATGTGAATCTCAATTCGCTGCTGTAAAAAATAAATTTGAAGAAAACATTGAGATAATTATTTTAATTATTTTAATTACTCATGGCTCGTATATTATTTTATTATCTAAATAAAATAAATAATTTATATTTGATTTACAAATCAACTCGAAAATCAAAAGTAAATATAATTCCGTTATCAAAATTTTTTTTTAATTCTCATTTTCTCAATATTGAATTTCTGACATTGAATTCTGAATGCAATAGGAAAAGAAAATAAAGCGTTCGAAAAAAAAGAGTAAGAAGACGCAGAAAAAAAGGGGTTCATGGCTAGAGGTACTTGACGCGGAAGTTTGCAGTAGGATAAAAAACGCAGTAGAAAACCGACCGAAGTTACTGCCTACTGCTTCCTCCGGCGCCCGGAGGGAGCAGGAGCCGAAGTTTACAACTCGAGTCCGGCAAGCAGGAGAACCTGCCTGCCGGAGGGCAAGCAGTAGCCGAAGTACTGCTCGTCCCATCTCTAGTTACGAGGGTAGTTCAATAAGTCCTTAGAATGAAGTATAAAAACAATTTTTTTGGGGTAAATTTTTTTTTATTTTTCAACATAATCTCCTTGGAGCTCT
>NC_046661.1:115523386-115527896 GCF_010883055.1 Belonocnema kinseyi | reverse complement strand
TCTAGTCGGGAGTGGTGCTGACTGAAAACAGATGATTTGGAGCGATTCGCGCGCCATCTGTTGGTCATTCTAAGGACTTATTGAACTACCCTCGTATCATCCCAGAGATATGCCAGCACAGGTACCAGCACTGGCGAAAAAAAACCAAGATGGCTTTCATGGTGGCAACCATGAGGGATCCATGAGGGAAGCCCATGTTGGGCCCACATGGATTAGCATGTCGTTTCCATAAGGAACCACGTCTAAACTGCCCTCATGGATTCCACAGGGCATGAGGGCAATCCATGTGGACCCTGACAGGGGCTCCCTCCATTTTTCCACACGGGTCTTGGATTTTCTTTCACAATTTACATTGTTTTGATCTAAGCAAACACCAAACAAAAAGATATTCCAATATCATTCTCGGAAGACGGAAAAAGTGACATCCCTCTAAACGTCCGGCTCTCCAATGTTCTTTTATTAATTACTTGTACTTGATGCCCAACCTCATAAGAAAAAGTTTCATATCAATATCAGTATCAGAACATAGCATTTTGTGTGCGCACGCGTATTTTTCCGCCCGCGCACTTTTTTGTATATTTCAGAGGACGTACTCAGTCTTCCAATAATAATATAGGGAATGGAAGCTTCTAATGTGTCCCCTAGGGATTAAACATTTTTCTTGCATCTTCTTACCTATTCCTTTACACACCCCCCACACACTTACTTGGTGGTGGAAGGGAGGGGGGACTACAGGCTAAGGTGGTTTCCGAACCACCAAGAGCACAACAGCTTTAAATACTTAGAGGCGGGAATCGAACCCGCAGGCCGATGGAGTGGGTCGAAAGCCTATGCTTTAGACCCCACGACCATCGTCCCATAAGAAGCATATAGGGATTAATCTGTTTTTCTGTCACCTGACATGAAATACAAGATAAAACTAAAAGAAAATCTGAGAACAGAGCGTTTAAAAAAAAAAAGTAAAAAATGTCCTCATTTTTTTGTACATTTCAAAGTGCGTGGTTGTAGAAAACAAAGTCTTCTCATGAAAAATATTGTGATAACATTTTTCCTGTGTTCTTGGACATCGAATACAAATAATTAGCGAAGAAATTTAAAAAACGGGCGTTTAGAGACAAGTTTTTCCGATAAGGATATTAGAATGAAAATCTTTCTGTCATAATCCGCAATTCACTATGAGTAATTATAGTGAAATACAATTTGAGAACCAAACGTTTAGAGAAAAGTTATAATTTGATCTGAATATCAAATATAGCTTATTTCATGAAAATAATAAATGTGGCATTTTAATAAGTTATTGACGTCTAAAATCATATGTCATAATTTTTCCAATAAATAAATAAATAATAAATAACTGATTTAAGTTTTTTTTAATTAAGGAATTGGGCTACATATACCTGTGTACATTAGGGGTGTAAAAAATGAAGTTCGAATCTTTACTTTATTTTCGATTTGTGTGTTCCTTTTCGGTTAATTAGATTTTTCTCAAGTTTAAAATTTCTTTAAGATTGTTATTTTAGGTCTCTCATAAATTAAAGAAGCCTTAAGAAGACGAGGGTTAGGAAAGGGCAATATTTTATGATTTTTAGCTGTGAGTAGGGGGTAATTTTTAAAGTTCCCACAACACTTTTTGAGCAAAATTAAAATACGGTTTTAATCCCGTTGACAAATTTGTTTGAAGATTGATCAACGCGAGGCGATAAGCTACCATAATTTACCATAAATTATCAAAAATTTCCGAAAATGTGTGGATATTCTGAATTTTTGTGCGACTAGTTGGTTCTCGAGCTTCGCGCTCGACGACAAGCAAACTAAAGTACAAATTATATTTATCATTATTACTTTAATATTTGTTTCTTATTTTACATTAAATGTTATTCTTAGTTACGCTGAAGAAAGTATCATTTCAATAAATTTATATTCTTGAAATTCGAAATATGCATCGACTTTGAAACTTACCAATTTTCTTGCCTTGTTTTTATAATTTTTTAATTTTTAATAATGCTTTTTACGATTAATACAAAATCTACTTGTTCTGTTTCGAAATTGTTCATAAAAAATTTGTAAATCCTTTTTGGGTAAAAAAATTTTGTCTATTAATTTTTTTCATACCTTGACTCGCTTTCCAGCAAAAATTTCATATAAAAAAATTAATTATAACAAATTTGTAGCTCTTTTATAGTTGAAGAGCATTTCTCTCCTTATTTTTTTCATAGCTTGTCTCGGTTGTCCAAAAAATTTCATTTTTTCTTTGTAATACTGGTTTTAAGTAATAAAACAAGAAAAATTTTTCTTGATTCATATTTTTGTGTATCTTGCATAATTTGAATGCGAAATGGAGTTATTGTTTTTTCATTATCTATAGTAAGATCAAAATGGTAATTTTTTATTTCTTAAGAAAATTCAAAAAATTGTTATAATAATCTTGTTGAGTTTCCAAAAAAGCAACGTTTTTTCTCTTCGCCTTTACAAATCGTGTGTTGTTTGACTTAAAATGTTCATTTTCGTTTCTTTTTAATTTTGAAAATGCTATAACTTTGGAAATTTTTATATTATGGCTGTTCAGACGGACAGGCACCGACGTAAAAACTTGTTTTTTCTGACTCAGGAGGCCTCAAGACGTCGACATTTGATGAAATCCGCTAAAGTCATTTTTTGCATGAAACTAATACCTTCTCGTTATGGATGAGAATGTAAAAATTAAAAATTTGAGAATATACTATATATATATAAAAAAATTGAAAATTGACTATAACTTCACAAAATTTCTCAAATTTATATCGAAATAAAAATAAATTTTCAAGAATTAAAATTATGAAATCATTAGGTCGCGAAGACAAATTGTTTAATCGACTGACCTACTCGAGGTAAAAAGTTACCATATATTACCACAAATGACCATAAATTACTGAAAAATCACCGGGAATTTTAGGATACTCTGAATTTAAGAACATTTTCGGAAATAGGAAGAAGTTAGAAAATATAACAATTTAAACAAACTTATTTAATTAAAAAATATATTACAACATTTGAAAATTTAGAATAAATCATAAGAATTTCAGGAATTTTTACATGTTTGGTAATAGATGAATTTACAATAAATTTTCCCCAATTTGCTTCATTTTACAAAAATTTTATAAATTCATTTTAAAATAAAAACTGATATAAAGAAATTAGAATTATTAAACTATCAGATCAAAATGACAAAGTTCTAAAGTTAAAAAATTTTTTTTTAAATGTAAAATTTAAATTCTCCAAATTTCTTAAATTTACAACATGTTTGGTAAAATGCAAATTTACAATAAATTTCCTGAATTTCTTTAATTTTCCAAAATTTCCTGAATTTATATTGAAATAAAAATGAAATTATCAAACGATAGGTATTGCGCGGTCACATATTGTTTCACAGACTTTCTATCTCGAGGCGATAAGTTACTAATTACTATAAATTACATTGAATTTTCCACAAATTTAGACTATTTTTCTACGAATCCAAAATTTAAAAGACGTAGAAATTCGCAAAAATTACTAAACTGGAAAAATGTTTATTTTTAAAAGTGAGGAATTCATAAATTTGTAATCAATTGTTAATTTTTGAAATTTCGAATATTTTAGTTACATATAAATTCACTAGAAATTTCCCAAATTGCCTACAATTTCCTAAATTTACATTGAAATTAAGAAAGACAGATTTTTTGACAGATTGACCAAATCGAAAGGATAAGTTACCGTAGATTACAAAAATTTCCGTAAATTACCATGAATCACTGACAGTTTCTAGAAATTTTTTTTATTTGTCAGTACTCTGAATTTACGTAAATTTCCACAATCTCAGAAATTAAAAAAGTTACAAAAATAAAAAATATATAAATTAGGAACTGTATGCGCTAAATTACCATAAATTAACATAATTTGCTATAAATTACCAGAAATTGTTGGAAATCTTGGAAACTTTGTTATACGCCTCATCTACATAAATTTCGAGAATTTCAAGTCATCTTAAAATTAAAAAAATTTTAAGAATTTCAAATGTTGAAAATGTTAGAAGTTTTCAAAGATTTCAAGAATTTTCAAAATTTTTGGTAATTTATAAAGGACTATGCACAAAATGTACAGAAAACTCCTTTCTGCCTCACCTAATGAGAGTTCCATAAACATCAGTGGCAGTCCAGCTATGATAAGCATTATGGTGAACGGAATGAGGAAAGCTCCCCCTCCGTTAGAATAACAGAGATAAGGAAATCGCCACACATTTCCAAGGCCCACGCTGTAACCCAGAAGGGACAATAGGAAGTCGAATTTGCCAGTCCAGGTGCCCCTTTCTGGATGTTCGTCCTCGCCACCCTGAAGAGGTGCTTGGCTGTTCGCCACGGAGTACTTGTCCTCATTCTGTAACGTGCCAAAAAATTGTTTTCCAACTTACTATTCGACTTTCTATTTTACCTTCACCTGCTGACTTTTCTCTTTTCCTTTTCTCAGTTCATTCCCGAAATCTTGAATCACTCTTTAA
>NC_046661.1:115493763-115523286 GCF_010883055.1 Belonocnema kinseyi | reverse complement strand
TAGTTAATTTAATTAAAAAATTTGATAGCCTTGGGATACGTGAGACCTATCTCTCTAGTTTGAACAAAAGTTCTAAATAAAGGGTAGCCTGCCATAAGGAAGTAACCCACAAATTTAAAAGATTCAGATTATTGGCTCAAAATATAGAAAAATTCTAATAGATATCCTCGTTCAAGGAATTTTTTATAATCTCATTCTTTAATTTTTGTCAAGCATGCCATAAGGGAATAACTGTGAATAGCTGATGATAGCGGACACGTTTTTTTAATTATAAGTAAATTGTCACTTTTTTTCATTGAAATTTGGATTTTTTATCACCATCAAAAGTTGAAAAAACGTGGCACTCGAACAAAGAAAAAACCCACCCCTCTGTTTTCTCGAAACCGAATCATATTTTCTAATCAAACTTCGTTTTTGATCGATTCAGCATCAGAGTATCTACATAGTACATTATAAATTTTTTTATTGACAATTGGATTTTTCATTAATGTACAAAGTTGATAAAGTCACCCTCGAGTAAATAAAATTGTCCCGTTCCATTTTCGAGAAACCTGATAATATTTTTTAATAAAATCTTTTTTATATCTGTTCAGCTGCCCAATAGCACAATGTAATTAAATTTTCTTACTGAACTTTTCAAGGTTCCATTCAGCCCTAATTTATCTCGAAAGTGCTTTCTAATTTTGTTAAAACAAAAATTTGATTTTTGAGAACGTTCTTTGTCTCTCATGTAAAATCGTGGAAATGTTGGTTAGGCCCTTGTGGCATGCTCTCATTCAAATGAACATGATTAATGATCTATTGAAGATTGGAATTTGTTATATAAAATCATTTTATATTCAAATAATTTCAGTACCTTCAAGAAAATCGCATCTAATCAGAATTATTTAAATTACCAAGCTATTTCATTTATAACCAGTAGGATTATTGATCAACTTGATGAAATATTAAAATAATTTAAATGTTTAATAAATAATAATTTAATAGTAAAAATGTGAACTTACATCCCAGGAATCTAAGTAGGGACGAATCCGAGGCGAAGAGTCTTCCATCCTCTCTTATTGGAGGCTGCGCCTACTTTTTGGCGAAGTACCTCCCAGATCACTGATCTCTTTTTCTTTTCATGATTGTTTTCTTTTTTCAAAATCTCTTACTGCTTCTGAAGAACGCTGAATTTTGATCAACTAAAGTCCATTGATGACTAAATATGATTTTTCTCTAAATTGGTGTAAATTCTCTTCTTTGGATATCCTGAAATTTCTTCCTCGTGATTTCATCTCTTTTGTCCTCCAGGAGGTCAACGTAATCGGATCAAGGATTAGATAGCCGGGATTTTTCTGCAATTCCCTCTTCTAGACAAGAGAGAACTTTGAATTATTCAGAACCTCGCTGTTAACACTTTTACTCAGGGACTGGGTTAAATTTGCATTTACTGTAACGGATTTTCCAAGAAGGTTAATTGTCAAGTAGATAAAAGGCATTTATGAAAGAAAATTTATTGTTCATAAATAGCCAGGGCTATTTTCATTACTATGTATTCTTTAGAGAAA
This sequence comes from Belonocnema kinseyi, assembly GCF_010883055.1. Classification (NCBI taxonomy): domain Eukaryota; kingdom Metazoa; phylum Arthropoda; class Insecta; order Hymenoptera; family Cynipidae; genus Belonocnema; species Belonocnema kinseyi. The sequence goes on along the minus strand of NC_046661.1, from coordinate 115,521,736 downwards.
GAAAAAAAGTTTTATTTCAATTGCACTGGAAATAGAATTTCAAATTTAAGGGGGTAGCAAGGTATGAAATTTTCAAAAAGTCGAATTTTTTTCTTTTTAAATCCCTATGTATCCTTAGAAATAAGGTAGAAATCCTTGTTGACTTCAAAGCATATCAGAAGTGGCCGAAAAATGAATTACTTCGACAGGCCTCGAGCGATCGGAACGCACAATTTTTCGTACTTCAAACTTCAAACGCGTTTTTTTGGGGTCATCGCCACGATTCCAGCCGATCTACTGGGCCGATTTCATTTAAATTTTTCTAAAAATATTTACAAAAGACTTGGGTATCGTATGAACCTCGGTCTTGATTGTTCAATTAAGTTAATGAACAATTTGATCTAGTTAATGTTTAAAAATGTGAGAAAAAACGAAAAATCACAAAAACTTTCACAATTTGTTTATTAATTAATATTTTCCATAATTGAGGTTCATGCTATAGCCATTTATGTGCTCTTTACGAAAAATTATGGTTTTTGTGTTTCAGATGACGCAAAGCTGAAAAATCATGGCGACCGTTTTTCAACATAGCGTCATCAGATCGCCCAGAAATTGGCTGGATATTGATGAAAAATAAAAAATAATTTTTTTCCGTTAGTTAATAACATGCCTTACGACATACTAAAAAGTTGTAAATGTTAAATAAAAATAAATAAAAAAAACGTTGTTGAAAAAAGGTTATTGAGGGTTTTGGGCATGACTTACAGTAGCTTACAACATTAATCCGGGCAGAGGCAGATTGTTTATCGTTTCTCCAGAAAATTATTTAACTAGTAATGGGCATTACATATTATCAGAAATTATTTAATTAATTAATTACCCTGGTCAAAAAATAACATCTATTATTTTTGTTTAATCCAGACAATCTAAACGTAAACAGGCAAAGCCGCATGCACCATTTCTGTTGGATTTAGACGCATGAAGCAATCTGATGCAACTAACGCGCTCAGAGTGCGACCCTCCCCGGGGCGAAATACTAATACTCGGCAAGTCCTCCTTGCATACTCTGTCACGAAAAATAGAGTTCTGCGCGAGGTTGGAAAGAGCTTTTCAGTCCTCATTTTTCCTCGAAAACGTTCGAAAATTGCGAATTCGGAAATAAGTAGGCTTCCGCGAGCATTTAAGACACTTTAGCGAGCTCTATTTTTCGTGACAGAGCATGCACGGAGGATTGCCGAGTATTAGGATTTTGCCCTGGGTCGCGCTGTTTGTCACGCTTGATTGAGTACCGCCTCTTTTTCGGCCCCGCAGCTCCTCTCATCGTGAAAACGCCGAGGATATAAATTCTCAAAACAAGGTAAGCCCGGCTGATTAAATCCAGGTTAAAGTGTATTTTTTATCTGTGAATTTAACACTTTTTTCAAATTCATTTATTTAAAAGTTGAAAATGTTAAAAAGCTTTCAGTAATAAAATGATATAGTCTTATAAAATTTAAAATATTTTGATTTGGAATAATTCTTCAATTTGATTTTTTTTCCTTTCTCTTAGTATAAAATTATACAATTTCAACATTTCCAATTTTATATTGTTTAGCTTTTAATACTAAGGAATATAAATTTTTATTCAACCCACACAAATTTGGGTGAAATAGCAAATATTTTGTTCTCTCAAAGATTTTCTGAAGTTATAAACGATGCCAATTTCCAATTATTAAATTGCAGCTTTTATTCCTTAAACCATTTCTTTATTCATTATGTAAATTTATAAATAAATGAAACATCCAAAAGATTCGAATATTAAATTGGACAATATTCAAGACTTTTCATTATTATTTTCTTACATTCAGAATTTCTAATTTAAGATTAAATTGTTTCGAATTTTGGATAAAAGCTTTTGAAAATTTCAATAATGAAAGCCCTTAGCATTTAATCTACTATAATAAATATTGCGTTCTTTTGAATCTTTTAAGGCCAGAGATTGTAAAATTGTAGCTTTTATATACTTAATTTAGCCAATTAAACATTTTTTGAAATTAAACATTTTTTATTTTATAATTTGAATACTTCATTACATTTATATTTGAAACTGTCAAGTATTGAACTTTTGAATTTAAAATTGTTAAATTTGCACCCTCGGAATTTTAATTTTTCAGTCTTGAAATTGATCACCCACGCAAAAATTTAGTTGCGTCACTATTTTTATAGTTATTCTAAAGTAAAATATAAAAAAGGAACTGTTTTTTTTTCAAATCAATGCATTCTTTTATATGAGAAATAAGGGGAATTTACTAGCGATATCTTTCACTTTTGCAGCTGAACTGACAATAATTTTTCATTACGGCCTTCAAACCCCATTAGGGTCCACTTACAAAATCCCCAACAATTTGTTCCAAATCCCTGGTTCAAATAAACATTACTTAGGCTCCTATTTTCGACACTCAAGATTTATAGAAAGCTTATACTGTCCCTCGAGGATTCAGGAAATTCTGTTTTCTAGATATTTTTTCTTTTTGAGATATCAAATTCGAATACCAACTTTCACATTTGAAGGGTTCGAGGAACCCCTAAATAATACATAATGAATCCCAGAATTGCCATAAATATTTATCTTGCGTGACTTTGTAAACCTGCGATACGGGAGTTTAACATGATTGATAACATTTCCAAAGAAATTAATCAAGACTCCTAGTCAAAAGAATCTCAAATATGCATAACTGTTTGTCGAAAAAATTATTCTAATTTCAAGGTCGGCACACGTAACGTCTAAACGTCATCACATTATTTTCATCTTACTGAAAACCAACCCACATATCCTTGACCCTCTATATCCTTTAGCCTTCTTCTATATAAATTATATCCCTATTCTCCCTCTGTCTCCCTAAAAAATAATCTCTCTTTTATTATTTTCCCAAAACCTTTCTAAATCTCCTCTTTATTCCTCATCATCGGCGCAGTAGTCCAGATCAGCTGTTGGTGCCAAGGTTTAGGTCACGTCGAGTGGAGAACCTCGGCGAACCGAGAGTCGGAAACCGATCCGGAAAAGCTCGATAAGTTCACTACCAGAAGGTCTTTCGCTTCCAAACAAAAAGATTACCACAACTTTTAAAGATTCCAGATTCACAAATTTTAACTTGTAAAGCCACTTTAAAATTTCCGATTAAAAAAAGCACAATCTCCCGAATTGTAAAATTCAGGAAGAGACTGAAACTTTGGATTTTATTGATAGGGAAGATTTGGTGAATTAAGGAAGGGTTTCGTGATTGGAACGAAAAGAATAGGATGCACTTTATTTTTGCGAAATAAAGCCAACCGGTTTAGGACTGCAGCTCGTGACGTCGAGGACACAACGCAGACAGACGGCGGGACGGACGTACACTAAACGAGACCCGCGCCCGGTCAGCTAGCCAGCCTGCTTATGGGAGCTTTCGCCTTGCCAACGAGCAACCAGCACCCCTTGTAGTGCCTGAAGCTAGACGATTCGATCGATATTACTGCTCCTGCGAAACCTTGCATTCTGCTCCCCCACCTCTTGCTCACCAACCCTCATCTCTCATCCCTCTCACACCTTCTGAACCACCCCCTACGCCGTACTGCAAATCACCTTGCTCTTCTTCTTCCGCCGACTTCCTGCATCCTACCCACGCGTTCCTGCCATTGATGACCCTCATCGAACGGATTACCCACGGTCGATAGGGATTATCGATCAAGGCCTGGGATCAAGGAAGTTTCGATTCATTTGATTTCACATTGAAAAGTTCCTGTGATTTTTTATTTATTCCGGGGTATGTTTGTCTATCTTCACCAAACTAAAAACAGAGTTAGACGGAGATTTTGATACGCTCACTATAAAACTCTCTTTCACGCTCTTACACTCTCACACTCTTTTGCTTACTAGCTCCATTTTTTAAATCCATTCTCGATCCTTCACTCTCACTCTCTCGCTCTTTCTAACTTCCACACTCTTCATGTCTTACTCACCTTATCAGCATTATATCTTTCTCACTCACACTGCTCTTCTCAGTTTACGCTCATCCACTACTCTCAGTTTACGCTCATCATCTACTCCTGAATTTCTCATCCTAATTCTTCTCGTTATCGTTTTTTTCATTCAAAATTTTCTCAACCTCAACCTCATTATCGTTCTGATTCTCAATTCTCTTCCCTTATACTTGACTTTTCACCTCTTGCGCCACTCTCTCTTTCTGTTGCATTATATCTGACATATCTTTTCCTTACTAGATCTGCCACTCCTAACAGATTCTACCCCTCCTAAATACTATTTAAGTCTTCTCCCCTGTCACAATCACACTTTATTTCTGCTTTCGTTACTCTCACTTAGCCTATCTCACTCTCCCCATCTCTCTTACTATCACGCTCTTTCATACTTTCATCACTTCTGTCCCACACTCTCCCCACGCTATTTCATCATTCATACGTTCACATACTCTGCAACTATTCCTTTCTCTCTCTCTCTCTCTCTCTCTTTTCTCTCTCTCTCTCTCTTTTCTCTCTCTCTCTCTTTCTATTGCTGTCACTATATCCGCCACTCTCACTTAATCTGTCCCTCTTTTTCATCCTCATCTTCACCTCTTCTTGTAGAACTGCCCTTCTCACTTTACGCTTTTTCATTCTCTAGCCATTTCTGTCCATTTGTATATCATTCCCTTTCTTTCTCTCTTACTACATTTGAAACTCCCATTGTCTATACCTTTCTCACAATCTAAATCTGTATTTCTCATTCTCATCTTCTACTTATCATTTTTTACATACTCAAGCTTTTCGAACAATATTAGTTCTCATTCGTATCCCTGGATTTGCATACTGTTAGAAAACCTCAAAAATATGGGTATATATGAAAATGGCTTGGAGAGCAGAGTTGAAAATGAAATTGAACCCCTCTCCCCTCACTTCCCCACCAACGGTTAAATTGTGATTTGCCACATTTATTCTTATCTAATTGACTTTTAACATTTCATGCATGCGTAGTTTTAAATGTAATATCCCCTCTTCCCCATGCCATCATCAACCCTCCAAACCTCTTCTCCAACAATGAGTCCCTGGATTTACATAGTGTTCGAAAAATTCTAACAATATTGTTATCTGTGAAAAGATCTTTAAAAGAATAGTTTAACCCTCCCCCCCCCCTCCCTAGGAAAAGTTCGAAGTAAGGAATTAGACTGCTTGAAATTCCAGAACGTTTGCGAAAGACTGGAAAGGAGAAAATAAGATAAATACTTCTTAAACAGATAAAAAAAGGTTTAGAATGTGCCAAGCAGAAACAAAATCATCTTTCTGAAAAGGGGGCTTGCAATAATAAAATAATAATAATGTGACTTAAAATTAAAGCGTAGGGTGTACAGTTTCAACATAACATTTATGTGAGAACATTATTTTTATATTTACGACCGACATTTTTATTTTTAGGTACATTATTATTAGTATTTAAAATGTTGTCACAGGCTCAAGATGGTTACTGCCCAACATGTCGAAGGAATTTTTTGGTTTAGAGTTAAATTTTTATTTGATAATTTTGCACGGGGCTGTCCCGGTATATATCATCAGTCACGGACGCATTTTTATAAGTAGCAGTATTATTATTTGAAATGTTGTCATAGGCTTAAGATGGTTACTGCCCAACAATTGTTCTTCCTTATCACATTGACTCTATTTTTTTCTTTTACTTTATCTGGCACACTCAGTCTGCCTATTTGTCTCACATTCTAAATTTTTTTAAATTATCCACTGTCAGTTAAAAAAAAATCCCTTTATATTTTTTATCAGTTTCTAAACCTTGGGTGTATTTCTTTAAGAGAATAAAACGACGGGAGCAAAAAAATATAAATGAAAAGAGCATACCGCAAATATACAGAAATGGATGCGCCTGCGCTTAAGGAACCCCCGGATTTTATTTTACATTTGAAGAACAAAGGGCTGAGTGAATGTTTCATTTCTTTTATTTCATTCTTTAACCTTCACTTTCCTAATTTAAAAATTAAAACCGCAAATGAAAATACACAGACGTTCTAAAAGTTTAAATACTGGATCCTATCAACCCAAATCTACAACTTTCAGAAAGAAAATTATTTCTAAGAAATAAAATAATACACAAAGTATTCGACGTGTAAAATTACTAAAATTCTTTTTTTTATCACGATTTTAAGTTCAGTTATAGTGCCCTTCAGCTCAAAAAGCCAAGGAGCCTCTAAAAATCTTTATCTCGTGAGTCCAAGGCGAAGCGCATCGATTAGTTATTGAAATTCAAGCAAGTTTATAGAGAAGGGCTATTGATCATTCCACACATGTTGCAGTAGGGAGATATCACTTTGTAATTTCATTAACGAAATTTCTTTACATTAAAAATATTTTAAACACTTTAGAGATTTGACACCTTTTGCGGATTTGAAATTTTTCCACGAATACTCAATAATTTTAAAGTTCATAACGTTTTAAATTGTGTTGAATTTCTGGGATTGTAACGGAATAGTTAAATTTGTCCAAAAACAGGGGATGAAAAAAATTCCACTAAAAGAAAAATATCAATAACCAATCATCCCTAAAGCAGATTCGTAATTTTAATATTCCCAATTGGTCCATTAATTAAATAGATAAAACGATCTTTTACAGTTTCCAGATCAGTTTCCTCCATCGATCAACTCAGCAGTTATTTCGAGGGGCATTGTTTTCCTAAAGAGTCTCTCGATTTATTGTTTGCTTTGAAGCTCTCAAAAAGTAAAAGAGAATTCTTCTTGTTCCACTCAAGGAAAATTACAGTAAAGGTTGTTTCTTTTTCCTTGGTTTTAATCTCAAAGTCACTAACATCGTTCTTCATTTGATTTTCAATTTTTTCGTTTCATGACAAAAACTGGAATCCAGATGCCTTTCGCCGAACATTATTTTGAATGTGGCTATCAAAAAACCATCCCCGGCTATCTCTTAGGTGTCTAAATAAAAACTTGAATTTTTTTAGTTTTAAGCCTTTCAAATTGGAACAATGGAATTTAAAAACTGGCTAGGGAGAGTCAGTGAAAATTAAAAAAAAACCCAAACGAATTAAAGAATTTTCGATAAACTAAAGTTGAAATTTAAGAGTCATTCAAAAATTACGTAAGCCGATTTTCTGAAATTTTGCCTCTTCCCGACCCTCTCCATGTAAGATACTATAAGCTTTACTCTACCCAACCCCACGTACAAAATCTCACTAAGATTTCATAAACTTAGTAAATGCTCATACATATATAAATTCTGTAAATTAAATCAAACTATTCCATGTTTGGTTTAAAATTAAATCTTTTTGTTGAAAAATAATTTTTATATGGGTAGAATTCGACTTTTTTACCTCAAAATATAACTATTCCATTTTTGATAATAACTTATATAATGCTTTATAGTTAACAAATTATTTTTTTGTTAAAAATACGTCCTTTTTGATAGAAAATTAATCTTCTTGGTTGAAAATTCATATTGTTGGTCAAAAATTGAACTATATATTTAATTAAAAATGAATCTGTTTTGATTGAGAATTCAAATATTTTTTGAAAAATTCATCATTTTTGGTGGAACTCCCTATTTTTGGTTAGAAATTATGATCTTTTTAGTTTATTATAAAATTAAAATCGCTTTTGATTGAAATATGAACTGTTACATTTTTCATTCAGAATTAATCCTCTTTGTTTTAAAATTCATGTATTTCGTTGAAAATCCATTTTTATGTGTAAAATTATCTTTTTTTAACGAAAATATAACTATTCAATTGTTGGTTAAAAATATATATACATTTAAAAATGTATGCATTTTATAAAATTCAGCTTTTTGGTAGAAAATAAATCCTCTTGGTTAAAAATTCATCTTTTTCGTCAAAAGTTAAACTTTTTGTTTAAAAGTTAATCTGTTTTGGTTAAAGATACAAATATTTTTTGCAAAATTATTTTTTTTGAGTAAATTCACTGTTGTTAGTTTAAAATAAAAACCTTGTATGTTTACAAATAAAATCGTTTTTTAATGAAATATTGACTATCAAATTTCCCGTTCAGAATTAAAATTTTTTGGTTAAAATTCATGCATTTTGTTAAACATTCGTCTTTTACGTAGAAAATTAATTTTCTTGCCTCAAAAGTTATCATTTTGTTAAAGACTTGAACTATTTGGTTAAAAACACAGGCACATAAAAAAACAGAATTGGGCTGTTCCAAACTATGAATTCTTATGTATTTTGGTGTACTCAAACCGAATCCGGGGCAAGAAATGCTCCATGACACACCATTTTCCATTGAGCTGAAATAAACAACCACCAAGAACGTAAAATTCCACCGTGAGGCGGAATAGCATTAGGAAAGCGTCAAAAAGTGATTTCGAGACCCAATATATAAATAATGTAATGCGCCGATTCCAATTCCGTGGCCAGAAGTGCCTCCTCACTTTTTAGTAAGTAGCCAAAACACCCTTCATAACAGAAAATTTCATGTAATGGGGATCAGCCTTAGGAAACCGACTGAAAATGACTAAAAATTCAAAATATATTTATTTGATAAGCTGAAGAAAAATCCAGGGCCAGAATTATTTTCGATCCCTTCTCCCCCTGCCGTTATTTTTGTAAATCACCAAAAAAACACCACTAAAACCGAAGGTTCTAGTTTAAGGGGGATCATCATTAGGAGCGCGTCGAAAAATGACTGCGAGACCCTTTATATGCGATTTTATGAGCTAAATGCAAATCCGGGTTCAGAATTACTCCATAACCGGCCCTTTATCCCCCACTCCTGACTCCCGATATGTTGAATTTGCACAGAACCACCCTTATTAACTGAGTATTGTCTTTCTGCTGGAAATTTTCTTTTCTGCTGTATTCTTTTCAAAACACATTTTATTGCCTGTGTCTGTAACCAGGGCACCTCCAAGTGGTCAACAGATCTACGCTAGTTCATGTCAGCATGGCTGACACAGGCAAAAAGCACGTGAAGATGCAGGGATTTTGAGCCCCAGTATCGGCGGCTGGTCAGGTTGAGAAAGCGAGTTTACAGTCGTCGTCATCAAGCGACCACAGCTCTACATTGATGGTAAAATCAGCCTCTAAAGAGTATAATGCTCCAAGAAACCACTTTGCTGCTCATGAGTGTGATAAATATGATTTCTGCTATTTTTGTGGGGAATTTGAAGTACGTAGAAATCGAAGAAGTTCATATCAAAACTTTCAATCTATTTATAAATATTGCTTTGGTATCGAGATAGAAAATGAACATATGAATTGGGCAGCTCATATAGTTTGTGGTAATTGCAGAATAATTTTATGAAGATGGGAAAAAACTCGAAAACCTGATCAGTTTAAGTTTACCAAGTCTATGATATGGTCTAAGACTTCCAGTTAAAAAGCTTGCTATTTCTGCATGACCGAAAAAAGAGTTTAATGTTTCTCCAAATGAAAGGCAAACAACAACTTCTGCATATATAACTTACAAGGACCAAGAAACTATGGATAGTAACAACTCTTTCGTGGAAGAGGAAATGCAAGTTGATGAAAGCTCCTCAGAAGAAAGTAGTCGCAGTGAAGATGAATATATAGCAACAGGTAAAAATAAGACTTCTAAAATATTGAATCAGAAGGAGTTGAATGATCTCATGGGAGAATTGGGATTACCCAGAGATGAAGCCGAGTATCTAGCCGCAGTATTGAAAAATAAAAACTTGTTTTCAAAAGGAACCAAAGCTTATGTCTATCGAAATGGAAAAGAAGAATTTCGAAAATTTGACGCTAAAGGTACGGGACTTTCATTGACATATTGTACATACATCAAAGGATTAGTGGATGAATTTAAACATAACATTTATGAAGATAAAGAGTGGAGACTATTTATTGACTCTTCAAAACGGAGTACTCAGAACACGATTGAGACGTTTTCGGCGGTCTTAAGATTTCAACCATGATTCTTGGGCAGCAGTCAGAATATACAAAACTTCCATGTTTCTTGGTATGTCTATGAAATAGTAGAGCTAGAGAGAAACATTATACACAGTGAAAATGGCAACAAAAAACAACAGATTTCCTGTCAGGTTTGCAATACATCTTATGCGAACATTTAGTTGATTCATCAGATATTCTGCTTCCACCCCTCCACATCAAACTAGGTCTCATGCAGCAGTTTGTCAAAGCTTTGGACAATGATAGTGACTGTTTTGAATATTTGGAAAAGAAGTATCTAGAAATAAGCAATGCTACACTGAAAGAAGTTATTTTGGATGGTCCTCAATTCCGTACCATGTTTATCAATAAAAAATTGATCCCGAAAGTGACTGATTTTTAAAAAGCAGCATGGCTAAGTTTCAAAACAGTTGCTCAGAATTTCTTAGAAAACCAGAAAAGTGAGAATTACAAGAATATAGTTCAGGAAATGTTGGTGAATTACAAACACGTGGGCTGCTTCATGAAATTGCATTTCTTACACCTACATCATGACTATTTTCCGGAAAATCTCGGAGACTACAGCGAAGAACAGGATGAACGCTTTCACCAAGATACCAAGGAAATGGTGCATCGGTACGAAGGAAGGTGGGACGTTAATATAATGGCAAATTTTGGTTGGATACTGAAAAGAGGACCTGATTTCTGAAAAAAAAAACACTGGCAGGGCTAACGAAACGTTTCGCTAGCCTCGAAATGATCCAAAATCAACTTTATATTGGCGCATTATTTTCGTCTTAATTAGTTCAAATTTGTGCAACCAACTTCAACCCCTAAAAACTACCTGCTGTGTGACAAACACCATGGTTGGAACAGCAAAATGATTGGCTGGCGCCGACATTATTCAAAATAAATTTTATATGAGCGAAATATTTTCCTCTTGATTTTGTTCAGATTTGTGCAACTAACTTCAACCCCTAAAAACTACCACATGTGCGGAAACACGATGGCGTGACCAGCGAAACGTTTCGCTGGCCCTGACACTATCCAAAATCAACTTTATGTGAGCGAATTATTTTCGACTTAATTTGTTCAAATTTTTGCAACCAACTTTAGCCGCTAAAAACTACCCCATGTGTGCCAAGCACTATGCTGGGAATAGCAAAATGATTCGCTGGTGATGCACAAATTCTAATTTTGGTTGAACAAATTTAAACAAATTCTGCACTAAATATTTACCCTAAAAAGTTAAATTTGCGTGGGTGGTGCGGTCAGCGAAATGGTCCTGATAAAAAGGGAAACACAGCCAAACAGATGGAGAAGAAAAAAAATCCCCTGCACAGATCATTTGAAGACAAAAGATGACTTGTAAAAGGAAACAGGGGTAAAAAGACCTCTTTGCTGAAATGCAAATAATCTCTCTGTGACAATCAAATGACTAAAAACCTACCTATCCACAAAAGGATTACCTAGATTTTAGAATTATGTTACACAGTATGAAGATACTGGCAGGTTCGTGAGCGATTTCCTCTTCGGTTTGATGAAAATACATTTAAATTGGGTGTGGCAATCATTTACAGTTGGTTTCCACATTTATACATAATGCTAATTCTTCCTAAAGGCGAATGTTCTGTTTTTAAAGGCAGTTACTAGCGATTTAAAAAAAAAATGGGGGGACATGTGGATTAAGTATTGCAATCATTTTTATCGGTTTCGACATTTATATATTATGCTTTCTTATACCTTATACCTTCCTCTTACTGGTAGTTTTCCGTTTTAATGTTATTTTTTGGCGGTTTAAAAAAATGGTCACGTGAGGGGAGTAATTGTAGGCACGGATTTTGTATTCATTTTCAGTAATGCTGATCCTCCTTACAAGCAATTTTTTAAAAAATTAAGGTGTTTTTTGGATATTTACTGAAAAGTGAGGAGAGTGGAAGCCGATGGAGGAATTCTGAATCCGGACTTGGAGTTAGCGTATCGAAATGACTCGCTTTTAGTTAAGGATTCAAATGTTTTCCGAAAAATTAGTCTTTTTTTGGTTGAATTCCTACTACTTGGTTAAAAGTTTAATTCTTTTGCTTGTTAGTGCGCGCGCGCGTGTGTGTGTGTGTGTGTTACCATCGGAAATTTTCAGCACGATTGGCACGAGCACTATTAAAAATAACTGCTGATTTTGAACCACGATAACTCGGTGAAGAAAAGAGGTAGGGCATTTTTTTAAACAGGTGGAAAGATGTTGTCATTCCACGTCATGCCACGTCATTCCACGTTTTAAGAGAAGATAGAACGTGAGAAGTTTTTTAGAAAAATTCAAAATTTTCTCAAATTTTGTACCTCGAGTTCAACTTTTCGCATGACCTAGGAAAATCGTTGCAAAAATCTTAAAATTATATGACATAGAGCCTCAAATATTATCTTTAATTTAGACCGAAAAAACGTCAAAATTCTTCATTGGTTTCCGAGATACAATTAAAAATGTTCAATCGTATCTGAGTTGAATTTTAGTCAACGATCAGCCAACGTCATTTTTGTTGTAGTCGTAATAAGTGTATAGAAATTCATACACTTATGCAGGTCTCTTCTTGTTATAAATTTAAACGAGCGTATGCGTAAGTCTGTCTAATCTTCATGTCTAGTACTGCGTCAGTACTGCCTGCCAGCACTGGTGCAGTACTCGAACCCAGTACCGAACATAGTTATCATCCCAAGGTACTGCCAGCACTGCGCCAATACTGGCGGCTAGTATTGCACTGACGCTGCCAGTTCTGGCGCAGTACTGCGCCATTAATCAATTTCCCATTGGGTAGTGATGACTAAATATTTGAAATGATTAATTAAACAATCTATTATTGTTTATAGAAGTTTTCTCTGAGAATAATTAGAAAGTCACGGATTTTTCTGCGTTTTTTAATTTGCATTCAATTTTTCTGTAAGATTAGAAACTTGCGCGTTTTCCTACAATTTGCAACATTTCTTTAGCCCTTCAGTTATCAAAAAAAGTAATAAATAAACATCAAATAAAATCATGTCTTTTACCAATCTCTTTCTTCAGTTAATATTTTTTTCTGAAATTGATACTTAGAAATGATTCATTTGTCTCTTATTTTAAAATAGACATTGTAGAAAATAATCATTTTATTGAGATATTTTAAATTTAGTTATATGTATATATTATAATATGCAACTTTCTAGCTGTATTAACAATATATATTATTCAGAATAATAATAAATTCTTTAAACAATTATTTCTATTAACTTGAATTAATTATCACCTCACTCTAATTGAAAAGTGAAGAAAATGTGAAAAAGTTCAGAAAGAAAACAGTTTCCTAGCATTAATCTAAAGAAGTTAGTTATTAATTAGAATTAATTGTTAAATATTTATAAAAAATAATGTGTAAAGATGATTGTGTTAAATGAATTTCATTAATAATTATCACCAAAATTCAAATGAAATATTAATAAAAAATAAACAAATTTTGAAAAAAATCCGCAACTTTGTAGCATTATTCAAATAATAAGAATTATTTAACATAATAATAAATTGTTCAAATAATTATGTTTGTCAACTTAAAATAATTATAACCTCACCCTGATTAAACAGTGGTCAAAAAATTTAAAATTGCATGAAAAGCGAAACTTTTTAGTGCTATTCTAAGAGAATATGATCATAAATTGAAATTAAATTGTTTAAACAATTATTTCTATTCAATGTAATTGATTATTGTCTCGTTCTAATTCAAAACTTGGAAAAAGTTGAAAAAGTAGGACACAATTGTTTAAACAATATGTTATTGCTAATAACTATCTTCTTTTAGATAAATGTTAGAAAGTTGTAGTTTCTTCTAAAAATTTTAATTTTGCTTTAGCTTTTTAGTTATAAGAATATAATAATTACACATTAGACCGAAAGATTTTGTTAATTAACATTGATAATATAATTACAATATTAATTAATATTATTATTTCTTCTTAACTAAGGAATCAGAGAAAAGCTGAAAATTTCAGAAACCGCAACTTTCAAGCTTCACTCTAAGAAAATACACTTATAAACAATAATCGTTTGTTTAAATAATTATGGTTGTTAAATTGCATTAATTATTACCTCGATCTAAATGAAAAGTTGACAAATATTGAAAAATTTCAGAAAATACCACAACAGTTTAGCATTACTGAAGTAGAAGATAGTTATGAACAATAATAACTTGTTTAAAGAACTATGTAAATTTCAATAAACATTACCTCGCTTTAAGTAGAAAGTGGACAAAAAGTTAAATAATAAAAAAGGAACCGAAGATTTCTATCATTATTTAAGAGAATATTAATAATAAATCACAATAAAAATCACTTTTCTGGGCATAAAATTCCAAAATTAATTTTGGATTTGTTTTGTATGTTTAATTGTCAAGAGAAATTTCGAGTTTAAACTCGATTAACCAATTATATACGATTCTGAATAAAATTTACAAAAACGTCTTTTTTTTAAGGAAAATACGTGTTGAACTTCATGACGCTTGCGAAACCTCTGAATATAATTTTTTTTAACAAAGAAAAATTCGAGAGGGATAAAAAATGGACCATCCTAACACACAGTCTGTCTGATTTTAAATAAATTCGGGTTTCTCAATAATATATTGATCACATTCTCGGGAATTTTATCCAGAATTTTATCTTTCCATTAAAGAATTTTTCTTTGATCTAAGCATTCTTTCAGGCTCTAATTTGATAATAAAGTCACCTAGTATATTTTAAATATACTGAGGGGGGGGGGGGGGGGGGGGGGGGTACAGGGGTATGGATTCGGAGAATTTCAAGTGAGGCTAGGTGAGTGGAGGAGAGATTCTAGAAGTGGGGATAGAAAATAAGGGGTGAAAGGGGGTGAGAACACGTGAGAGAGGGTGGAAACGAATGGCAAGGTTGGCCTTGATCGAAACCCGGCCGTATTCAAACGGGAAGCTCCATCCCGTATCAGCGAGCTTTAAGCTCGGAATTACCCAATCAATTATTTTCTCATCCCTTTAATCATCCACTGGATGAATTTTAATCGACCAGTCATCAAAGTATTATTATTATTTTAATTTGTTTGTAAATTGAGCGAACAGTCACAGAGCTGATCGAGGGGAGAATGCTCACTGCTTTGCCCTGGTCGAGATGAAGGTCGGTTCTGTTGTTAAACAACCTTAAACGCAGCGGTCGATGATTTTTACAAAACAGCACGTGCGCCTCGAGAAAAGAATTCACATATGACGTGTTACTCTTTCTGATTTTAATATCTGAAGTAAAGTGATCAATTTTTTTTTTCTCACTTCCTCATTTTGTATCATTTGGTGAATACAACTTTTCCTAATTTTTCGAGATAAGAGAGGTAAAAGCTTCAGAGGCACAACGTAAAAATATAATATAAGATAATATAAGAATTTTTGTTATACAAATTTGTAAAATAATGCCTTTACTATAAAAATCTTTAAAGTTTTTGTTTCGCAGCTGCATGGTCTGGTAGACGGAGCATTTCGCAAGGGAGTGAGATGTCACATCTCAGATTTTAGTGTACATGGAGCCTAATAGCGTTTGGGGTACTAAATTACGGTGCCAATTTATGTTTCGAAATTGTTTAAATTTTTTAAGATATCTGCATTACCAATTTCAAACTACTTTTTTCTATTTATAATAATTCAGTATTTAATCAAAATAATCTCAGACCGTTTTTATCTGTTATTTACAGAAATTTCAGAAATAATATAATTAAAAACTTGAAGAATGGTACAGCTGCTGGTGTAGACGATATTGTCGCTGAAATCCTTAAATACGGTGGCGACTACATACCTTACAGGTTGTGCGAGTTGACAAATGTAAGAATCAATATGAACATAATTTTAAGTACCGTTTCCCAATATTACAACTTCGGTGAAACATGTTTTTTTTTGTAAAATATTGTATTTTTCTATAATTATTTGCGTAGAATTAAAGGTGTTTTTATGGCGCCAAACGCCCAAATTAAAGAAAAAATGTATAATCCTGTAGTTTTCTGTAATACCTTGTAGATTTTTACAAGATAATACGAGAAAAAAATATGCTCGCAGGGCGGGCACAGTGTCATTGTGCGCAGTGCGCGCGACGCTTCGCGCCATTTTATGAGCGCGACTGGGCCACGCGGGTACGCTCTCGCGCTCGTTTCGTGCGTTTCATGCGTACACTTCAACGAAAATTTTTCAACTATCGTAAATACTAAGACTTCAATCGAAAACTTTGATATAAACTTTAAAAATTTTTTCGATTAGTTTTTAAAGAAAGTTCTCAAAGCACCTACGACTTTGACGATTACATTCGCATTACGAAACTCGCGCTCGATAACTTGTGTTCAATTGACGCATACCAGAAACTTTGACCAGAAACTTTGACAAAATTTCTAAAACTTACACAAAATTTTTATTTAAATTTTGAATGAGCTCAAACTTTTTGAATTTTGCCTAATTGAAAATTTTAACTGACATAGTTTCTAAATACATTCAATATATAGTAATGAATTTAAATTAAATTTCCTAAACTTTTCGAAAAATATTGCTTTCTATTTTTCTGAACATTTTCAAACTTTTCAAAAGTATATAACTTTTCTCACTTTCATTGAAATTGAAAATTTTGTTTAGATAATTTGCTAGTCTTCTACCTATCTATAAGAAACTTTGATAGAAGTTTTTAAATTTGAAAAAAAAAATTTCGAATTTTGAAAATACTCAAGATTTTTTAATTTTGGTTGGAAATATCTGATTAACGAACTTAACCTTCATTTTGGAAACCTTAAGAAGTGTATCAAAGGCTAACTTGATTTGACATTTTAGAGATCCAGGGATCGAAAATTTGGACGAATACATTACACTCTCATGAATGAGAATGTAAAAATAGCTATTTGTACTTAATTGTATTTTTACATTTTCATTCATGGAAGTGTAATGTAATCGTCCAAATTTTCGATCTCTGGTTTTTAACGGATCTTTACGTTTAGGCACTTACAGAATCCGGAAATTATAAAATTTTGTCGGTGTCTGTTTGTCTGTATGGCTGTATATATGGTTACCTGAATGTTGTAGCCACGCTGACTTTTGAAGGATTTGTCCAATCAAGTCAGCCTTTGATACATTTCTTAAGGTTCCCAAAATAAAGGCTAAGTTCGGCTAATGACATTTTTAAATTCGATAAAACTTCAAAAAGTGATATGCTTTTCAAGATTTTGAAAATTTTCTAAAAAAGGAAAAAGAATTGTTTAATAGGTTAAGGAATATCAATTCAAATTTCTATTAGATGTCAAATATACTTTTTTCGAAACTATTATCATGAAATTTCTAATTAGACAAAAGTTCCAAAAGTTGGATCATTTTCAAAAATATGCAATTTTGATTTTTAAAAGATCCATAAGTTTAAGACGTTATTTTTAGTAGATTTTAACATGATTTACAAATTGTCTTGATGAAGTTTTTCAATTGCACAGTAATTATCGAGCGCGAAGCGCGAATTTCTTAATGAGAAAGTAATCGTCAAAGTCGTAGGTGCTTTCAGAACCTTCTTTAAAATCAAATCGAAAAAAATTCCGTTACAATTTATGGCTGTAATTCCTCAGAAGTTTAAATCAGAGATTTCGATTTAAGTTATAGTATTTACGAGATTTGAAAATATTTAGTTAAAGCGTACGCATTAAACGTGAGAAACGGAGCGCGAAGCGGGAGAGCGTACCCGCGCGCGCACGCGCAATTAGAATGGGCCCGCGCAAGCAGGCGTATTTTTTTGTTAAATTTTATACATTTTTCTACAAAAAGTGCATATTCTAACCAAAAATTACAGTGGTAGAAATGTCGTACTTTCTTGTAAAATTTTTTTCCACTAGAGTGGCATTTGAAGTTAGGATTTTTTTATTTAAAATCTTGTTTATATCCCGGCTACGGGGGCGTTGCATGGAATTAGCTTTGCCAGAAGAATTTCCGGTTCATTTCATCCGCTTTGTAATATTTTATGGATAAAGATTTCAGAGTGCGTGGGTTTCGTTGAGTTCGTATGAAGAGATGCTCATTAATTTACGAGTACAAAATCTAAAAACTGTAATTTGCATCAATAATTTCACCACGGAAAATTAAATCGAAATTCGCAAATTGATAATTCAATTCAATTTGAATGCTTACAATAGCAATCAAAGCTCAGTGATTAAATATCCAATGTTATCAATTTCGATTGAATTTCCAGTCACAAGTTAATTGGAAGTGAATTAACTTGAATCAAACTAATAAAATACTAGAGAATTCGGAACTTGAATTTCACTATTTAAATTTCGTAATTCAAATTCTAACATACCTATTATGAATGTTTTCAACTTAATTAAAATTCTATCAATTTAAAGGAAATTCTAGTATTACTTAAACTCTTGTAAAAAAATTTTAATTGAGTAATTTATAACTCAAAAATTGTAAACGTATATCGAGTTCTATAACGAATTAAATTAATTTAACCAAATAAAATCGAATTCAAGTCAACTTTAATGTATTCCAGGGAATTATCTTATTCAAATAGTTACAATTGACTAGTTTAATTCCAGAAAAAAGTTAATTGAAGTTAATTCAAATTCGACTTCTGTAGAATAAACTTAACTCTGATTATCGTAAATTTTACTTGAATCAAATTAATTTAACCGACTATGAAGTGAATTTGAGCCATTCAAATTGAACTCATCGATCAATTCAAACTGAATACTTAAAAATTAAATTAAATTTTTTCTAATCGAATTGAATTCTTAAAAATAAAATTTTAATCAAATGGAATTCTTTCAAATCAAACGACTGCTTGTAATTCAAATTAAAAGCTGAGATCAGCGACGCCGAAACAACATTTTTTGAACCAAAATTTTGGGAAGAATTCCCCACGGCGACACAGGCTAGGAAATTAAATTGAATTCTTGAAAATCAAACTGAATTTTTGCAAATTTAATTAAACGCTTGCAAATAAAATTGCGTGTCTGCAAATAAACCTGAAGGATTGCAAATAAAATTGAATACTAACCAATTAAATTGAGTGCTGGCAAATCAAAATTAAATCTTTAAAATAAAATTGAAAGCTTACAAATAAAACTGAAAGCTTACAAATAAAATTGAATTCATGCAAATAAAACTGAAGTATTATAGATAAGAATGAAATCTTGCAAAACAAATTGAATTATGCAGTTGATACTGAACCCATGCTAATGAAATTGAATTCTTCAAACTAAGATTACATTCTATGAAAAAGAATGAATTGTTGAAAATCAAATTGAATGCTTCAAAATCAAATTTAATCAAGATTAATGCTTGCAAAGCAGCTTGAATGCATACATGTAACATTTTGTTCTCATAAAAATGAATTACATCGAACAAATACAATTGAATACCGGAAATTACAATTGAACTTTTGCAATTAAAATTACAGTTTTTAAAATAAAATTGAATTCTTGTAATTAAATTTGAATGTTTACGAGTTAAATTGTATTATACCAATCAAATTACTTGCTTGCAAATAAGATTAAATTCTTCAAACTAAAATTGTATTGTTGCAAATCAAATTGAATAATGTAAATAAAAATAAGTGTAGGCAAATTAAATTAAATTATACAACCCATCTGTTTGAGAAAAAAGAATGTAATAAACAAAAAAAACAAGAGCGATCATCAAAATTATAACAATGATAATAAATTTCTACGTGAAAACACATTGATTTCCTCAGACACTTATGTATCCAATAACTTCCTGAAATACGTGAACAGCGCGCCAAAATTTCAAACATCTATTTAAAGAAATTTCGTCTAGTTTAATTTAAAAATAAATTATTAATCATAATTTTTCTATAAAATAAGGAATCAGCAATTTGAATAGAAAAAGGTATAAGAGATTAAATTACATTGTAAATAATTTAAAATTAAAACTGTAATATACTGTTTTGCATAAATATTAAACACTTAAATTGTTAGGACTTGAATGATTTATTTTTATCAGTTATTCAAAATTTACTTAAGGTTCTACTCAGCGGTACTAACCCCGAGGAGTATAAACTTCTACTGAGGAGTAAATATTTCCTACAGTTGTGAGAGGGTGCATAGAGAATATCTTAAATATTACTCAATTAAATCATTGTCATTTTACAAATTTTTGAAAAAATTGCAATGTTTTTAAAACACTAGGAAACAGCGTTTATTCATTAATTTAGTTTTTATCATTATAATATTGTAAAATATGGAGATCGAAATAAGAGAAATGTTTAAATGACTCAAAAATGATCTGAAAATCTTAAAATAATGAAATTTAATATTAATAAGTTGAAAAAGTATGTATGGATTCGAATACATGGCTGGCCTGATGATAAATTAGACAAATTTGTGTTGGATTTATAAAAAACTGTTTAGGCAACATTTATTAATCAATCTTTTTCTACAACATATTTACTGTAATCGAAAAAATTAATCAGGATACTTTCTTGCATCACTTATAATTGCCAATTTGAAAAAAATGACTAGTTATTGAACTCTGATCTACTTTTTCTCCAAATGGAATTTTTTGTACCCGTTTTATTTATGCTGGCATATAGCAAAGGGATATATTAGAAGCATTCATTTTTATACTTTTAAAAATGCTAAGATACTTACGAAATGGTGCTCTGATATGTAATATTCGCAAACCTGTTGATAAATATAAATTTAATCGTGCGAATTATGGATTTGTGCACGTTTTGTTTTATTTCACTTTCTTTACTGAATTATTTCGCCTTATTTTTCGTGAATTTTTAGTTAATTTATTTACACAATAAATTTGGATTCTAATAAATAACATTAAATATTTGTTTATTACAATTTAATGCTGCCTAATACAATAAAATAATTTTTTAATGAATTAAATGTCGGAAAATAGAATAAAATTCTTGTAAATTGAATTAAATGCTTGCAAATAATTCAAGAAATACACATAAAATTGAATTCTTAGAAATAAGAATAATTCTTGTAAATAAAATTGAATAATTGCAAATCAAATTGAGCTCATGCAAATGAAATTTAATTCTTGAAACTACAACAGAATTTTTAGGAATAAAATAGAATTCTTACACAAACTTAGCATTAAAGTTTTGTAAATCAAATTAAATGCCAGCAAATAAAAATAAATGTTTGTGAATCAAATTGAATATTTACAAAATCAAATTGAACTCTTGCATCACAAATTGTATGCCTGCAAACAAAATTAAATTCTTAAAAAACAAATTGAAAAATCCAGTATCATTGAATGCATACAAATAAATTAATTCAAGCAAAAGATTTAAATTCTGGAAACTAAAATTTAATTCTTATAAATAAGAATGAATTCTTGCAAATAAAATAAAGTAATGCAAATCAAATTAAATACATGCAGATTTAATTAATTTTTTTAACGCTTCAACGGCTAAGTTCTTTGCAGTGGATTTTTCTACCCTTATCAGCAAGACCAAATGAAAAGCCACCCCAATTGATTAAAAAAATTATTACCCGATTTCCTATTATTTTATCAATCTGAAATGAGAGAAACAGGTGTATCGAAAAAAAGAGAATCGCAAAAAAATAACGGGTGATTTCAACTCTTATAAAATAACCTTAAAATGAGAAAAAAAGCACCCACAAAGCAAAAAATGTTATAATCTCATTTCATGTTATTTTATCCAACTCTAAATTTATAAACAAGTATTTTGAAACATACAAGTGTTTAAAAATAAAACTTACCGTTATAATCCTTACAAAGTACCCTTGCATTGAAAAAAAATTATCTGTATGAATAAAAACAGTAAAATCTCATTTCCTGTTATTCTATCATAATCTAAATTAAATCTCATTATTTTGAAAAATATAAGTATATTGTAAACAATTTGCTGACTATTACATTCTTCAAAAACTACCCCTCAATTGAGAAAAAGGCATTTCTAATGCATAAAAGCCTTAGGAAAAAATAATTATCTTGATTGAGGTAGTTATTTTGTAAGAAACTTACAGAATACAACCCTTATAAATTAATACCACTGCTAGTGGTAGCTTTTGACTTATTGTTACTGCCAGAGGTACTTTTTCTCTTAGCCTATTTCTTCACATAATCTTGATGTCCTTTTAGAATACAATATGTATGAAATAAACATAAATAAAACTCGAGTTTTAAGTGCAATACTACTGCTAATGACATTTTTAAATTCAATAAAACTTCAAAAAGTGATATGCTTTTCAACATTTTTATGCTTTTCAACAAGACCTCTTCTTCACCTATTTTTTAACCAATTGAAAAACACATACGTAAGATTACTAATTTTTTAACTTTTGCCTGAATGTTATGCTCATTTTTTCAAATTTTTACAACTTTTAAAAAGGATTTAAAGTTGAATCTAATGTACGGAAAATTTTACGTGATCAGATTTACCCTTCCTCTTTAAAAAAAAAAATCTTTACGATGGATGGAAATAAAACTGAATTCTTGAAATTACAATTGTTGCAAATAAAATTGAATTCGTATAAAAAAGATTAAATATTTGGGATTCGAATTGAATGCTGTCCAATACAATTAAATGCTTGCACATCAAGTTGAGTTCTTGTGTTTTAAATTCAGCAAAAAATTTTGAGGTAGATTCGAGGTCGTGAAAGAGGACTTCCTGACTAACTGTAGGAGTGACATTGATCCAGAACGAAGTAAGCTTTCCTAAAGCTCCACCTTCATCATTTAACTACTTCCAGGTTGAATATATATTTCGCTCGATGTCCCAAATAGTGCACGAGGTCTATGAAATCGACCACCAAAGAGCCTCAAGATATTGGCGCAAATGAAGTATATCAGAGCAACGTCGGAACATATTCGCGATTCAAGGGCCAATTTCCGTCTTATCAGCGATTCCCGATCAAATCCTCGATTATCCAACTTTTTAAAAGAAGACAGTCTAATCTATTACTACCTGTTTCCTAAAACTAATATCATTAATCATCAAACTTTTTCGAAAATAAGCGAGAAAGACAATTTTTTTAATACAAAATAAAGATTTCGAATGACTACTTTTTAAGGGCCGATTTCTATCTTATCAACGATTCCCGATTAAATCTTTGATTGTCAAATTTTTCAAAAGAAAATAATTGAATCTATTACCATTGGTTTCTCAAAACTAACATCAATAATCATCAAAGTTTTTTCATATTTTTGTCTAACACAAAGTTAATATTTCGGATTACAATTTTCTAAATTTTAAAAATTAAAGTTCATTAAATTCTGAAGAGCTTCACGCTCTGAACTTTTGTCTCTTCTACTTGTTTATCAATAATTTTTTCACTCAGAGCATGGAAAAACTGAAATTGTTTACGCTTTAATAACTGATTATGTAAACTTTATATTATCTTAAATGAATGTTTAGGGACTCATAGAATACAAATAATTTCCTCATTAGTCCATTTACATGTTATAAACAAATTTTATGAACAAATTAGCAAATAGTCTTATTATCGGCAAAAAAAATTTTCCGTTTACTAAAAATGTTTCATATTAATGTAGGAATGATATATAATTACAAGAATAGTTTAAAAGTTTATAATAACCATTGTTATAAAGAATTCTTATGGCAAAATATTAAAATTTCAGATATTTTAAAATTATACTTTCCTTCAATCGCCAGGACGACTTCAGTTATTCCTTAAAATAATAAATATTCAATAATATTTGATAAAATATAACAATTTAAATTTTTATAAACAAATTAGATAAACAAATTCAAAATTTTTGCTCTTTCGCACATATTTTTTTTTTTGTTTTTGCACTGGAAATGTTTAAAGCTATTGCATGAATGATTGCTAGTCACAAAAATATTAGAAAAGTTAACAATAACAATTGTTTTAAATAATTCTCGTGATAAAATATTATCGGATTATATTTTCCCTTCACAAAACATTTTCTGCCCAGAATATATCCTATGCACAATTAAATAGGATTATAATTCTCTTACACAAAATACTCTCTACACGTCATATAGCCTACACAGAATTAAATATTAATTATTTTATTCTAAAAATGTTTTTATTACAATTTTTTTAAAGAAATTCAAAAGAATAGAACTTGTACCATTTCTAAATAAAAGCGTTTAAAATTGAATAACTTGACTTTTTTATTTGAAATAATTCAAAGTTTTCCTAAAATTTGTAAGTTCCTGCAGAATAAAAAGAAATTTCATAAAAACATCCAGAATATTTTTTAACAATTTTCAAAGTATTTTGAAAAAATTTTCAAAAGAAAAAGTCTTTTTCAATTTCCCCATGACTGAAAAAATAAAAAATTTCTTTTATAGGCTTCCAGATTCTCTTTCGACATATTTTGAAATCTTCAAGACTTAAAATTAATCTTCTGAAATATATCCTGAATCATTTAAAGAAATGGATCAATCTTGTCGTTGGTACCGGTAATCTTTTGATTACCGGTTTCGTTAGAATAATGTTTATCAATTCCAAGTAACTATTTTCTAATTTTTTAGAAATAAAATTAATTGTTTTTACTGTTCACTCTGTCTTTTATTGATACGCGTATTTTACTAGTACATATGTACACGTCACTTGCTATTTAATTATTTACACTTAAAATACTTTAAACAAAAAGGAAACTTGAATTAGCTAGAACTTCTTGTTCTAAAATTTGTCTTGCTCAAATCTTCGCCTCTGAATTTTCTGAGAGTGAGAATCAGAAATTTCATTTACAACTATTAGCAATAAATGAATCTAAATAAACCGTTTAAACTGTAATCTTTCATGAGCTGTCGAGATCATCAATCTAAAACTAGTCGTCTTAAATAATTATTCGAGATCACATTTATCTATTGAGAAAAAACTTCAAATATCGCATATAATGATAAATTATTATTCATAATTGCTATGAAGAAAAAAAAATTCATTATATTCATATAATAACATGACTGTTTTCTCGATCTATAGATATAAAAAATCGTCCATCCTCCAAAATTTTCGACAAATCTCATTTCACTAAAAATCTTGTTCAAAAGCACTGGAAATACAGTAGCTTTACGACATCCTTACGACATCTTTACGACATCGTTACGACATCCCACTGAGGAGTTTGACTAAAATTAATTAATTTCGGCGAAATTAGGTAAAAAATCGTGATATAGCTTTCATTTTTAAAAAGAAAACCCATTTATTTAATTATTGTTGGCAATTTGGAAAATGTGCGATTACGCAATCCATCACGAAAAATCATAGTTTGCCATAATTGAGGTTATAACCTCAATTGACGGCGACTTATGTCATAATACTTTTCGATAATAAGTGATTTTAAGTAGTTTCATATGAACTAAAGTTATACTAAAGAGACTTTAAAGGATTTTAAAATACTTTAAGAGATCTTAGGATTTCTCAAGAGATTTTTAACGATTTCAAACAGTTTGAAGGGATTTTAAAAGAATGTTAAGCGAGTTACTGAAAATTTATTCAAAAAGATTTTAATGAATTCGAAAAGATTTCAAGGGATGTTAATTTTTTAATATTTTAAGGAAGTTAAGAAGAATCAAAAGATGTTAATTAACTGTACTCAATTTCGAAAATTTTAAATGGTTTTAAAGAAGTTAAAGGTATTTCAAAAACAAAATCGGAGGAGTTTAGGGGTTCAAAAAAAAAATTACAAAATTTCTGAAATTTAAAGTGATTTTAAGAAATTACTAGGGACTTGGCGGAATCTTCAAGTTTCTTTTTAAAGGATTTAACAATAATCCAAAAATAGTTCAAAAAGATTTAATGATTTACAAAAGATTTTATAAGATTTTACAACAGTTTTAGCGATTTTAAAGAAACTCAAGCGAGTTATTTAAAAGTTATTAAAACAGATTTAATAAATTTTGAGAGTTTTTAAGGTATTTCAAGAAATGAATTGATTCAAGGATTTTCAAGAGATTTTAAGAAGCATAAGAAAATTTAAAGGGTTTTGGATTTAAAAGATTTGAATTAATTTTAGCCAATTTTACAATATTTTGAATTATTTAAAAGAAGCTGAAGGGAGTTCAAAAAAAATTTGGAGCACTTTAAGGATTTTCACGAAATATTACGAGATTTCGAAGAATACAATTGATTTTAAGGAATTACTAGGGACTTGACGAAATCTTCAGTTTCTTTTTAAAGCATTTAAAAATAATTCAAAAATGTTTAAGGTTTTACAAGATATTTTATAAGATTTTAAGATAGTTTTAGTGGTCTCAAAGAATGTCAGGCGAGTTTTTGAAAAGTTATTTAAACAGATTTTAAGGATTTTTAAGAGATTTAAAGGAATTTAAGAAAATTTAAAGGGTTTTAAGAGATTTGAATTAATTTCAGTAAATTTCGAGAAACTTCGAAAGATTAGAAATTATCGCAAAGAATTTGAAGGGATTTAAAAAAAAGTCGGAGAAGTTTAATGATTTTCAAGAAGTCTTATAGGATTTCTAAGAAGGATCACAGTCTTTGATGATTTTTGGTTTCTCAAAATGCAAAAATAATCTCTTGTCATCTCTAAAAAACATACTTTAACGCACTACCAAAATTCAAAAATTTTGACATCCAACTATTCCAAAAATGCAACCGAACCTCAATTACGGCACATTATATTTTTTCTTGATGAATTGCCCAAATCGCACACTTCCCCAATTGCTAACAATAATGAAAGAAATGGCTTTTCTACATGATAATCAAAACCATATCATGATTTTTCACTTACTTTTGTCAAACAAAATTAATTTTAATCAAACTCCTATGTAATCAATGTTTGGCAGTCTACCAAGTGGTATGGCCTTATAGATTTCGACGTTACCGACCGAGTATGACGTAATGTTAGAATCATGGACATAGGAAACACGGGACTAGGCATGCCATCCTAAATTGGCGAGCGGGGTTGAATCCACGGGGGGGGGGATTCCATAAGTGGGGAGGGACGCCATATTACGATGTGCTATTTGATTATGCGCACAAGCATTTTTGCCGACAAACTGTGCATGAAAATATAAACATATGAGCGCTGCCATGTTTGTCGCGGGACATCAAAAGGTGGCGGACCTCCCCCCTCATTGCATCACCCCCGCAATGGCATGCCTAGTCCCTTGTTTCCTATGTCCATGTTAGAATACCATGTGGCATTAGATGCGCGTGCGCGAGACGATATTTGAAAAATCTGCCAATTGGTGTCAGATGTATTTCCCGCCAAGCCCTAGGGGCGTGGCTTAACTAAGCGGGTGCTTTGTGAAAATCGACTGGATCTACGGCCTTTGCCGAACGATTGCTTTCAATCTCACAATCGAAATGATTCACCTACTCGAACTTGTGTTTGAACTTCTGTTTGAAAATCACAGGTAGCAAGGACAGAAGCGCAAACACACCGAGAATGATAACACTAGTCCAGGACCAGGCGTCGCTGGAAGAAGTCAATTTGTGTAAAGTTTGTCCGGCTTGAATTGCCACGAAGGAAGGTGGCGCTACGCCGAAAAATGTGCCGACGGTGAAGGGCATCATCGGCATTCCCAAGACTGGACTTGCGAGGTTTATAAACCAGTTTGGGAAAAGTGGTGTGATTCTCAGGAAGAGCATGTAGCTCAGGAAATTGTTCTGATGCTTGGCTACCTCAATCGCCCATCCCTTCGCTTTTTCGGGGAAATACTTGTAGAGGAGTTTTCGCCCAAGTAAAGATGACAGAAGGTAACAGAGTGATGCTCCCACGGCGCTGCAGGTACAAACGAGAAGCAAGGCCAGTGGAAAGGGAAATAAAAATCCGGAGAGGATCGAGAGGAATATTGAACCTGGAATCGCGAATGTTTGTAGGCTGAACAAAAATATGTGAGGAAAACACAAGTATTCCATCTTAAAATTAAAGAGCATGACATATTTTCTCTGAAATAATTCAAGAATTCAAAACACTGAGAACTATCCCTGTTACTTTATCAGGAATCAAGGAAGCTGGTTTCAAACTCGCTCAAGGTTTCCGGATTAAATTTTATAATACGAGGGTAGTTCAATAAGTCCTTAGAATGACCAACAGATGGCGCGCGAATCGCTCCAAATCATCTGTTTTCAGTCAGCACCACTCCCGA
>NC_046661.1:115491030-115493663 GCF_010883055.1 Belonocnema kinseyi | reverse complement strand
TTTTCTGAAGGATTAAAAAAACTTGAAAAGCGATTGACCAAGTGTATAGAGCTCCAAGGAGATTATGTTGAAAAATAAACAAAAATTTACCCAAAAAAAATTCTTTTTATACTTCATTCTAAGGACTTATTGAACTACCCTCGTAGTATCAATTCGCAGCTTGTTAACAAAACAAAGGAATTCAATTTTCGAAAAATTTTCAAGATCACTGGAATTGAAAGCTGCAAATTAATGTACTCAAAATGGAACTCTTTAGGTTTAAACTTTTGTAGTTCAAGATTGAAATTTTGTTAATTCAAACGGTCAATAATTTACACATCAGGGTGTCTGATGAAATCTGGACAAAATTTCCTGACAGTTTCAGGTTTTTCCCGGGTATAATTTTGCATAGTACGGATATTACAAGATACTCTTGAATATCAAATAATAATAATCATCATCATCACTATCGATTATTTAAATAATTGAAACACTTTGAATTGTCTTCAAAATCTACGAATTTGATTAATAATTCAAAAAAATTATACTTGAAATTCGGTGCACATTTGGGTAAAATTTTTACATGGACTATATTAAATTCAATTTAAACCGTTTTAAATGTTTAACTTATCAAGTACAAATATTGCACTTTAAAGAAGATAGATAAATTTTTAACCAAGTACTTGAATTTTCAACTAAAAAAGATAAATTTTTAACCAATTACTTGAATATTGAATTAAAGAAGATAAGTTTTCAACCAAAAATAGAGTAGTTCAATTTTCAGGTTGAAAAATTAATTTTTCACCAAAAAAAAAAACAAATTTCCAATCAAGTAATGAATCTTCAACTGGAATCGATCAATTTCAAAGTAAAATTATGAATTTTTAAGAAAAGAGTTGAACTTTATTAATACGCAAACTGTAAAACAAAAATATGAATTTTTAAACAAGAAGATCAATTTTTGACCATAGAAAACGATTTTTTTAACAAAATGCATGAATTTTTTAACTTAAATGACGAGACAAGAAGATTAATTTTTTACCAGCAAAAAACAAATCTTTTTTAACAAAATAAATTAATTTTAAACCAATTAGTTGAATTTTAAACAAAATAATTGAACTTTCAACTACAAAAAGATTAATTTTCAAGAAAAAACGGACCAGGTAAATTTAAAGTCAAAACAAATATTTTTCAACCAAACTAATGAATTTTTAACTAAAATAATGAACAACTGGAATAGCTGAATTTAAAAAAATGAAGTTTGAACTAAAACGATAAATCCTCAGCTGGAATGGTTGAAACTACAAAGGAAAAATTAAATTTCAATCAAGAAGATTAATTTTCGAGCAAAGAAGACGATTTTTCAACAAAGTGCATGCATTTTTATCGAAACAGTCGAATTTTTAACTAAAAAATATCAATTTTTTAACAAAAAAGAAATAGTTAAATTTTCAGTTCAAAAATGAATTTTCAACTAAAAAGATGAATTTTTAACTGAAACGATAAATATTTAACTGGAATACTTATATTTGGAAGCTAAGAGATAAATTTGAAAACAAAAAGATTAATTTTTAAAAAAATACATGAATTTTCAACAAACTAGTTGAATTTGAAACAAAATAATTGAATTTTCAACTACAAAAAGATCAGTTTTTAAGAAAAAATAGACTACTTAAGTTTACAGTTGAAATAATATATTTTTCAACCAAATTAATGAATTCTCAACTAAAATAATTAATCGTCAACTGGAATAGATGAATTAAAAAAAATGAATGAATTTTCAACTAAAACGATGAATCTTCAACTGGAATAGTTGAAATTTCAACCAAAACAGTCTAATTTTTAATCACAAAATATCAATGTTTAAGCGAAATGGAATAGTAATCTCCAACTGAAATAGATTAATTTTAAACTAAACAGATGAATTTTTAACTCAAATGATGAATATTTAACAGGAATACTTATCTTTGGAAACAAAGAGATGAATTTGAAAACATGAAGATTAACTTGTTACAAAAAAAGCCAAAATATTTTACAACTAGTTAAGTTTACAATTGAAAAAAAAAATATTTTTGAACCAAGCTCATGAATTTTCAATCAAGTAGATTAATTTTCGACCAAAGAAGACGATTTTTCAACAAAATGCATGAATTTTAAACGAAATAGTGGAATTTTTAAATAAAAAATATCAATTTTTAAACAAATATGAAATAGTTAAATTTTCAGTTCAAAAATGAATTTTCAACTGTCATAAATAATCTACAACAGAAATAGATTTATTTGAAACTAAAAAGATGATTTTTTAACTGAAATGATGAATATTTAACAGGAATACTTTTCCTTGGAAACAAAGAGATGAATTTGAAAACATGAAGATTAATTTGTTATAAAAAAAACCAACATGTTTTTCAACTAGTTAAGTTTAAAGTTGAAAAAATATATATATTTTTGAACAAAGCTCATGAATTTTCAATCAAGTAGATTAATTTTCGACCAAAGAAGACGATTTTTCAACAAAATGCATGAATTTTAAACGAAATAGTGGAATTTTTAAACAAAAATGAAATAGTTAAATTTTCAGTTCAAAAATGAATTTTCAACTGTAATAAATAATCTTCAACAGAAATAGATTTATTTGAAACTAAAAAGATGAT
>NC_046661.1:115489807-115490930 GCF_010883055.1 Belonocnema kinseyi | reverse complement strand
CATTTACCAAAAAAGTTCTATGGTTCACAAAAAAATTTTGTTCAATGGAAAAAAGAGGTTGGTAATGTAGGAATCCCACTGTGTCGCATGCCCTTAAAGATTAATATTTTCCGGTCAAAAAATCAACTACTTTTTTTGCTAAAATTTTATTTTTTTCGTTAAAAGTTTCAGTACATATTTTATTTTTGGTTAAAAATTTATATTTATTTTTAGAACTTTACTAATTTGTTGAAAATTCGTCCTTTCTGGTGAAAACTACTTTTGGTCTAAATTGTTGATGTAAATTGTTGGATTTAGGGTCAGCTGAATTGAAACTAATTAAGTTGTTTCAAACGTTTCGGCACACAATGGTGGCCCTTATCAGTGAGTTTTATTAAAGCTGTGAAAAGTACACAATATCTTGTAGGTACGCAGTTTTACAATTGGAAGCATTATTTTCGCCAAATTTTTATTAAATGAAAAATTTGTTTATCATAAAAGCTTCTGTACAAATTATTTTTCAGTGACCTATATGTAATTAAAATAAATTTTTTTATTATTTTATTCCTTTTTTGTTATTTTTCAAATAATATGTTTGTACGACTTTGTTAAAAATACATGTTTTTGTTAAAGATTCATTTTTTTTTATTGAAATTTTAACTATGTATGAGTAATTTATGAGAAATTCCTTTTCCTTTTTGGTTGCAAATTAATTAACTGAAATTTTAACTATTCCACTTTTTATCGAAAATGTATTTTTTAGTTACAAATTCAACTAATTAGTTCAAAATTGAACTGCTTTATTAAGAAATTCATATTTTTGCACGAAAATTAATAATTTTGTTAAAAAGTTGTTGTTTTTCATTTAAAATAATTTAAACATGCATATCTTTTATTAAAAATTAATCTTTTTTCGGTTAAAAATTATTCGTCCTGGTTAAGAATTCATCTTTCTGGTTGAAAATTTATTTTAATGTTTGAAAAATCAACTATTTTTTTAACTTTTTTTTGCTTTGAAATTGATCTTCTTTAGTTTGAAGTTCCTGTGTTTTGTTAAAAGCTTGTTAAAAGAAATATTTAAAATTCTAGTTAAAAAATTTATTTTAAGAAACAATTCTTAAAATAAATTTTTTAACTAGAATTT
>NC_046661.1:115479376-115489707 GCF_010883055.1 Belonocnema kinseyi | reverse complement strand
ACGATTTTTCAACAAAATGCATGAATTTTAAACGAAATAGTGGAATTTTTAACTTAAAAATATCAATTTTGAAACAAAAATGAAATAGTTAAATTTTCAGTTAAAAAATGAATTTTCAACTGTCATAAATAATCTTCAACAGAAATAGATTTATTTGAAACTAAAAAAATGATTTTTTAACTGAAATGATGAATATTTAACTGGATTACTTATATTTGGAAACAAATATATGTATTTGAAAACATGAAGATTAACTTTTTACAACAAAAACAAACCTAATTTTCAAGAAAATACATGAATTTTCAACTACAAAAAGAGCAATTTTCAAGCAAAAATTTACTAGTAAAATTTACAGGTAAAAAAAATATTTTTCAACAAAACTAATGAATTTTCAACCAAAATAATGAATCTTCAACTAGAATAGTTGCATTTAAACAAAAATGAATTTTCAACTAAATCGATGAATCTTCAACTGGTATAATTGAAATTTCAAAAACAAAAAATGAACTTTTAATCAAGAAGATTAATTTTCGACTAAAGAAGACGATTTCAACAAAGTGCATAAATTTTTAATGAAACAGTCGAATTTTGAACAAAAAAGATATCAATTTTTAAACAAAAATGGAATAGTTAAATTTTAAGTTAAAAAATGAATTTTCAACTAAAATGAATAATCTTCAACTGAAATAGATTAATTTTAAACTAAGGAAATGAATTTGTAACAAAAAGATCAATTTTTAAGCAAAAATGGACTAGTTAAATTCACAGTTAAAAGATATGTATTTCAACCAAACTAATGAATTTTCAACTAAAATGATAAATCTTCAACTAGAATAGTTGAATTTGAAAAAATAAATAAATGAATTTTCAATCAAGAGCATCAATTTTCGACCAAAGAGGACGATTTCTCAACAAAATGCGTAAATTTTCATCTAAAAAATATATATTATCAACAAAAATTGAAAAATTAATAGTCACATTTATAAAGATTAATTTTTAACAAAAATTCCACTTTCAACCAAGTAATTAATTGTCATTCCAATTCTCTTCCAATCCTCGGGACCCTATGAAATCCCTCACTTTTTGTGAATAGATAATTCTTCGAAATTCATTAAAATATTAAAATGCCTTGAAATTACTAAAACCCTTTGAAATTATTTAAATCTCTTGAAAATGCCTGGAAGTCTTTCTAAATGCCATAAATATTGAAAATCCTTTTAAATACCACTTAATTACTGAAATCAATTACAACTTACTTGTAATATTTTTAAATAAACTAAAATATTTCAAATCCTTGAAAATCTTTTGAAATCGTTTCAAAATTGTAAAGCTCTTGAAAATGCCAAGGTATTAAAAAACATATCTTAAAATAGTTTGGTTCTTTTGATCATTGTATTTATTGATTTTCAAGAACAATTACATATAAACTTTTAAAAATTCAAAAAAATCCTAAGAATTCAATTAAATTAAAAAAATTTAACTATTCCAAACAATTAAAAGAATTCAGGATAAATTAATAAGAGTTCAGGGTGAATTCCAAAAAATAATTTCAAATTTTTGAAACCCCTACGAAATACATAACAAGTGACTAAATTTTTTAAATCCACTAATATATTATTAAATCCCGTTGAATTCTATGAAATCTGGCGATATTTCCTAGAATTCTGGAAAAATGATTAAAATACCATGCGAGCTTTAAAAAATCCTTACAAACATTGCAATCCTCGAAAACCTTTATTTCTAATATAACCTTTTTAAAGTTATAAAATTTGTTGTTGGGAATTAATCTTATTTTGTTAAAAATTGCATTGTTTGGTAAGAAATTGAATTATTTTGTTGAAAATTTAATAATTTCGTTAAAATCATATCATATTTCTTGGTTAAAAATTCAACTTTTTTTTTAAAGTTCGTCTTTTTGACTTAAAAATTCAACAAATTTGTTGAACATTAATCCTTTTGGTTTAGAAATTCATCTCGTTCCGTAGAAATTTCACCTTTTTTGGTCAAAAATTCATATTTTCAGGTTGAAAATTAATCTGCTTTAATTAGGGATTCAAGTACTTCATTTAAAATTTGTTTTGTTGATTACATCCAACTGTTTTTTTTTTTTTTTAATTAAATTTGTTGTTGAAATATCAACTTTGTCATTTTTTGTTAAAAATTCACCTTTTTAGTTTGAATATTCAAATCTTTGGTTAAAAGTTAAACTAGTTTCTTAAAAATTAATGTTTTCAGCCAAAGATTCGCAGTTTTAGTTGAAAATTCGTTCCTGTTAAAAATTATTTTTTTACGTTAAAATTTAACTATTTTGTTGAAAATATAACTGGTTGAAAATTAATTTTTTTGTTAAATTCGACTTTAATATTCAACAATTTGGTACAAAATTTAACTGTTCTGTAAAAATGATATTTTCAGTTTAAAAATGCAACTATGCAGTTAAAACTGTTGTGAACCAAAAATAAAAATTAAAAATTAATCAAATAAAATTTGGTCTAATATCATGTTTATTGTTCAAATGATTTTCTTGAAAATTTATGGAATTCATTTAATTTTTTTTCTTTTTTGGCAGAAAATCAGTATTCATGGTTGAAAATTTAAACTATTTAAACAAAATTGTATGTAATTTGTTAAATTTTCGTCTATTTTGTTTGAAAATTGATTTTTTTAAATTGAAATACTTTGTTGCAAATTTGTCCTTTTTGGTTGAATTCAGCAGATTTCAATTTTGAATTATTATATTTTTCGGTAAAATATCAAATTTTCTCGCTAAGAATTCATATTTTTGTTCGAAAATAAAACTATTTCATTGAAATACGTCTTTTCTATAGAAAATTATTCTTCTTGATTAAAAATTCATCCTTCTGGTTAAAAATTTTTTAAAAAATTTAATCATTCTTTTCTTGCTTGAAAATTTATCTTTTTAGGTGGAAAATTCAACCAAACGGCTGGAAAATCATGTTTTTTTTAACTCGTATTTTTGGTAGAAGATTATACTTCTTTGAAAAATGTATTATTTTTTTTTTAAATCTAACTATTTAGTAAAAAACATTTAGAAAAGAAAAAAATATGAACTAAAAATTAATCAAATCAAATTCGTACCAACATCACATCTACTGTTCAAACTGTTTCGTTGAAAATTGATGTTATTTTTTCTAAATTCGTCTTTTTTATTGAAAATTTCACTATATGATTGGAAATTCATGTATTTTGTTAAAAATTCGTCTTTCTTAGTAGAAAATTATTCTTCGGTGACAAATCTTTGTCTTAAATTCATCTCCTTGATTAAAAATGTAACTTTTTTGCTGACATTTTTTTTCGAGATTAATTTTTTCAACTGAAAATTAAACCATTCCATTTTCAGTTAAAAATCCAGTGACATGGTAGAAAATTCATGTATTTTATTGAAAATTACTGTACTTTCTTGACAGTTCTTATTTTTTTGGTAGAAGATTATTATTCGAAAATCAATTTTTTTAAATTCATTTTTTTCGTGGAAATTTTAGCTTTTTGGCTGAAAATTGTTGTTTTTGGTTGAAGATTTAATTTTTTAACTCAAAATTGAACTGCTTCATTTTTTTCCAAAATTGATCTTTTTTAATTTAGGGATTCAACTATTTGTTACAAATCTGATGTATTTTTTCGAGAATTCATCTTTTTTGGTAGAAAATTCATTTTTTTGCTTGTGAATTTAACTATTTGGATAGAATTTTTTTTCGTTATATGATACTCTCTCTAAATTAAAAGGATACAATATGTAAGTGATGAAGAGTCCAGCCAGTACTTGAAAATAGTACAGATCCTTGTAGCGTTCAAGAACTCCTCCAAGATTTTTGGCATCTTCGATATGAAATGGCAGTTTTATGTGCTTCTTCTCCTCTCTGAAATATTGAAAATATTAGATATTAAATCACACATTTCATAAGTATAAATACAATTAGGAGAAGTTACTTAAACTAAGAAAAATTCTTACTCATTTAATTCTGGAAAACTCATGTATACGTAAAGTAATGATGATAAAGAGATTATAAAAACGAGACTGACTGTCAAAACAGCTCTTCGTGTTGAAATCTCATTCTCATCCTTCTCTGCTGAGACTGTAAACAATACAAAATAATTACCCCAATCTTTTGTAAATGTCAGAACGTGATTTTATATAAAAAAATTTTGTAATCCACCAAATTTGATTAAAAGTATTATTTCTGCAGACAAAAAAAAAAGATTTCATCATTCAAATCTTTTGCATAAATCTTAAAACTTTGAATAAATCTTAATCTTTAATATTAAGATGAACAAATTCCCGATTTTTCTCAGGTTAACAAATATTGTTTAAGGCCACGGAAATTAAAAAATTAAACTATTAAAGCCTTCGAAGTGAAATATTTTAAAATATCATAAATTGCAAATTTGTAAATTTTTAAACGTATATCATTTTAATCAATTTTAAGTTAGAAAAAATTAAAATTGAACTAATGCAAATTTGTTCAACTAAATACTTTTTCAATTAGGAGTTAAATTATTTGAATTATAATTCGATACAAATCGATTATTATTATTCAAATGTTATTTATATATAACAATTTCTTTTAAAATATTTGTGAATATCATCTTACAATTATTATCTCAAAATAAAAAATCATTTGAAAATTTTGCAGTAATCTTAAAAAAACTGTATTATCTTGAAACCTTTTAAACAAATTTCAAGCCGCAAAATTTTATTTCACATTTTTCCAAAATAGACACTTTTTTACGTTTTCGAAAAAGTTTTAAAATTGTCAATTCTTTCTAAATTTATTTCAAAACTTATAAATCATTTAAAATGGTTCAAATTTGTCGTAAGATCTCAAATTAAGTTTGAATCTTATTAATAATTGTTTAATTGTTATTTACACATCAAAATAAAAAAATTTCGCTTACAAATTTAAAGAAAAAATTTTTGATTGCTCATTTTTAATGAAGTCAAATATTGCTAATATTAAAAATGGTTCTTTTTCTTCATAGAAAAATTTCAAATTGAATGGATTAAAATAGAATTTTTATAGTGGAAAAATATTTTAATGTGATTTGTAATTTTTAAAAATCATTTAATTAAAAAAAAATTTATTTATTTAAATGGAAAGTATTTTAAATTTGTGATATTTCAATGATAGATAGATTTTTCTTCTGAGAATTGCACGCGGCGCTTTGCGCTAAATTTGAGCGGGCCTATGATGCTCAATAAATTTGTAACCTTTTTTAATTGTATCACTTTGAGCAATTTTAAGTTCGAAAAATTAAAAATGGAACGTTTACAATCTTTTTAACTGAACACTTTCTGAATAAGAAGGTAAATTATTTTAATTTTATGTCGTTACAAGTCGATAATTATTCAAATCTTATTTATACAAATTTGTTTTGATTGAAATCTGTTTAAATTTGCTACTAAAATCATTTTTTAAATAAAAAATTCTATCAAATTTTCGCTGACATATGTTAAGAAACCTGTTTTATCATGAAACCTTTGAGAATCCTTGAAAAGCTACAAAATTTTACGTGTTTGGAAACCTTTTCGAATGTTAAATTATTTTTTCAATTTATTTCAAATTTATAAATCATTAAAAATGTTTAAAATTTGCAATTGATTGGATTCATAGATTCAATTCATCTTTCTGTTGGAAAACTTTGTTGGTTTGGGAAGTTGACTATTTTTGATAAGAAATTTGATTTCTTGAAAATTTATCTCTTTTAGTAGATAATTCAACTTTATGGTTAGAAATTTCCGGATTTTATTGAAAACTTCTCTGTTTTGAAAGCAAATTATTGTTCTTGTTTAAAAATGATTTTTTTACCTTATTTTATTGGTTGCAAAATTTAACCTTTTTGTTGATTTTTTTAGTTGATAAATACTTTTAACTAAAAATGTAAATATTCCATTTTGGTACAAAAATGTATTTTTTGTTTGAAGGTTCACGTATATTTTTAAACATACATTATTTATGGTAGAAAATTATTCCTTTTTGAAAATGCTTTTCTATAGTTGAAAATTAATCTATTTTCTTAAAATTCGTCTTTTTTGTCGAATTCAAGTGTTTTTAATTAAAAATTTAAATCGTTTTCGGTTAATCATTAAACTACTTGGTAGAAAATTAAAACAATTTGTTGAAAATTCATTTTACTGTTGAAATTTTTGCTTAAAAATTTAACTATTTTTTATACATTGTGAAGTTGAAAGATTTCTGGATAATTTATATAAAATCCACACCATCATTTCCAATGCTCTCAAAAATTAAACGATTAAAAGTTTATTAAACTGAATATAATTTCTAAATTAAAAGATAAATTATTTTAATTTTAAGTCGTTACAAGTCGATAATTATTCAAACGGGATTTCTAAATCAAAATTTATTTTGAAATCTTTTGAAATATATGCTCCTAAAATTAATTATTAGGAAAAAATATCATTAAAAATTATTTCAGGAACCTTTAAAAAACGTTATTATCTTGAAACCTTTAAAAAAAATGATGAAGCTGCCAAATTTTATTTCAAAATTTTCACAAATCTACACTTTTTTACGTTTTTGGAAATATGTCGAATTTTAAATTATATCTAGATTTTTTTAAACTTATAAATAATTTAAAATGACTCAAATTGTCCAACAGTTTGAAAATGAAGTTAGAATCTTTTCATAACTTTTAAATATCTCTTAAATTTACTCTAATTTTTGGTCAATTCTTAATTGTTCATTGTTATTTCTGTATCAAAATTCAACAATTTAACTTCAAAATAACTTTTTTTAAATAGAACAGCCTAGGCTTTCTACTGCAAACAATTCTGTTTCAAGTGGTTAAGTTTTGAATATTTTTGTCACATATTGCCAACAATTTAAAAAAAAAACTTATTTTTCTTGATTAAAAAATTTCAAATTAAATAAATCAAAATAAAATATTTTACAGTGAAAAAACATTTGGGTAGGATTTGGAATTTAGTAAAATCAATTAATTTTTTTAATTTATTAACTTGATATTATTAAAAATTTGGATAGATTTTTCTTCTAAAAAATTGAAAGTTCTCGTTCAAAAAATAAATTCAGTAACACTTCCTGATCTCAATAAATTGCCGAATTGGTACACGTATCCAATTTCAATTTCCAGAAGAAAGTTTGTATTTTCTCCACGGCCACAGAAATGTGGAATTGGAGGTTATGGTCTCAAGAGACAACAAATAATTAAAAGATCTTCAAATAGAACGATAAAGCATTTAAGATTTTTAAAAAAGGACAAAGAAAGTAACTGTATGAAGGAAACATAGAATTCACCAAAAGGAACTGAAAATGTTGACGGTTGTCAACATTTGTAGGTTAAGTTCAACATGGTACAAGTTGACTACAATTGTATAATTACAAGAATAAAAGGAGTGACTTTCTTGTATCGTTTCTGATTTATAATTTCAATTTGAACACTTGGTTTACGCAAAAAAATTATTATTATATTCTATGAAATAATCTATTTAAAAAAATATACAAATCGTATTGATGGAAATATTGAAAATAGTTGTTTTTTAAATGTCTTACCTGAAATAGGTGATTGAGTTTTTGAACACATCTCTGCTGAGAAGTAAGAAATACACTATTTATAGATAATCTTCCTGAATTGAAGCACAATGAGTACAACCATACAATTCACATTCCACGATCACGCGATGTGTCATATGTCAAAAGTCAAAATGGTCAAAATAGGAGAGAGGAGGTTACCAGCCGCTAGTGGCGCTGGCTGCTCGTAGCCAAAGTTTTGTGAAAATACTTTACTGAATAATCTGTTCGGTTGAAAATTTAACCATTTTGTTTAAACTTTTTTTTATTCTTCTGAAAATTAATTCACTGAAAATTAAACTATTCTATTTTTGGTTAAAAATTTCTCTTTTTTAGTTAAAAATCGACAAACTTAGTTGAAAGTTGAACCACTTTATTAAAAATTGAATTATTTGGTTGAACAGTCGTTTTTTTTGTGTACAATTTATTTTTAATTGAAATTTTAACTCCCGTGTGGAAAAATTGAGACGGGCCCCCGTGGAGACCCTCATGGATTGCCCTCAAGTCTTGTAAAATTCTGTACAAATCCTTTACAAATACTTTACTTTAAATATTAATAACGGGGTATCGAACTTACAACTAAATCTGTCGCCTAATAGTCGGGAGTCTTAATCATTGCATTAAACCTACAAGTTGAAACTCTATGACAAAGCCATCCTCTCATAAGCTACAATTCAGAAAAGTTAAAAAACCAAATTTTAAGCTCTCTTTCTCTGATTAGTTGTCATTATACGACGTTATATAAATGTAAAATACACGAACTGTTTACAGGAATATCAATAAAATAATTTTTTAATAAATAATTTAAATCGATTACCATTTTTCTTCGCGTAATATTTCGTTTTTTCTCCTTGTAGGCTATTTTCCAACTTTTTACAATGACAAGAAATGTAATTGTTTATGAACATTTATAATTTTTAATGAAGGAACTCAGAAATTTGATCGTGAACTTGGACAATTGCTTAATAATAAAATTTTTTTAACTTTCGTGAAAGGTGTGGTTTTTAGGTGTTTTAAACCATTTCACAACGTTTAAGAATGATATAAAATATAAATTTTTCATAAAAATTGAACTTCGAATTTTTATCATAAAAAAAAAATCAGGGAACAAAGTTGTTTTCGGGCCAGTTGTGTATATAGTTTTTAGAAATTTTAGAACGCATGAACCATGTTTTTAACTTTTATGTCCATTTTTTAGGATATAAAATATCCACCATTCAGACTTAGAAATTTAAATCGTTGATCCGTGAAAGCAAACGAGCTGGGTCCTCCGCGAGGGCCCTCGTAGATTTTCCACGCACATATTAACTACGCGGGCCCCTGCCGGGCTCAAACATGCTAAGAGGGCTAAACGGGGATTTTCACACGCACTATTTCATTTTTAGATGATATTTTAACTATTTTGTTTTAAGTTGAACTACTTCATCAAAATTCATATTTATTTTTGGAAATTTAAGTGTTTTGGTCAAAAGTCGATTTTTTATATTTGAATTATTTATTTTCAATACAACTTTTAACTACTCCTTTTTTGGTTAAAAAATGATCTTTTCGGTTAAACATTCAGCTACTTGCTTGAAAATTAATCAGGACATATTCTAACGGTCAGTTCTGATCAAAAGGTCAGTTAAAATAAAATGGTCAGTGCAAAAATACATTTTAAAAGTTTATTTTCAAATCTAAACTACATTTTAGCACATAAAGTTCATGAAAAGTAATTGATTTGAGCTATAATTTTTTTAAATTGCGCAACATTGCACTACAA
Organism: Belonocnema kinseyi; assembly: GCF_010883055.1. Lineage (NCBI taxonomy): Eukaryota > Metazoa > Arthropoda > Insecta > Hymenoptera > Cynipidae > Belonocnema > Belonocnema kinseyi. The sequence goes on along the minus strand of NC_046661.1, from coordinate 115,480,380 downwards.
ACACAAATAATTATGTTAACAGTTTCGATACCATGCGCATTCGGTCAGTTCTAATTGAGGCTTGGAATATGCCCTGAAATTAATGTATTTTTATAAAAATCTGTCTTTTTCGGCAGCAAATGATTATTCTTGTTTGACTCTTCATCTCCCTGGTTCAAAATCAAATTACTTTGTTGAAATCATTTTTTTTTCTAAAATTAATTTTTTTAACGAAAAATATAGCTATTTTAATTTTAATTTTAAAGCGTATCTTTTTTAGATGAAAACTAATTTTTTTACTTCAAAACTCGTTCCCTTTTTGTATGAAAATTGACTTTTTCAAAACATTTTATTGCAAATTTATCTTCTATTAGTTGAAAATTAGTTTCTTTCTTTAAAAATTAAAATATTTTGTTTGTAATCCTTCTTTAGTTGGAAAGTAATTTTTTAAGCGAAAGTTTGTATATTTAAAAATTAATTTCTATACTACAATATTTAACTGTTATTGAAAATTTTTTTTTGACTAAAAATGGAGCTAATCCATTTTTTATTGAAAATTTACCCTGTTTAGTTAAAAATTAAACTATTTGGCAGAAAATTCTGTTTTTTTTGTTTGTTAATAATTAATGTTTTAACTGTTTTTTTCGCTTGAAAATTCATTTTTACATTGGAAAATTTAACTGTCGTTAAAATTTTTTTTCATTTTGTTCAATTTTTTTTTTACTTTGATTGAAAATGTAACGAATCCAATTTTGGTTGACGTTAGATACTTCTTATTTCAAAATGAAACTAGTTGGATAATAATTCCCCTTTCTAGTAGAAAATAATCTAATTTTTTCAAACTCTTCTTCTCAGATAAAAATTGAACTTTTGTTTTTGAAAATTCGTTATTCTTAGTTGAATATTTAACTATTTTATTTTTCGTTAAGGGCATGCGACACAGTGGAATTCCTACATTACCAACCTCTTTTTTCTATTGAACAAAATTTTTTTTTGAACCATAGAACTTTTTTTGTAAATCAAAT
>NC_046661.1:115471009-115479276 GCF_010883055.1 Belonocnema kinseyi | reverse complement strand
TCTTCGGATTAAGTTTTTGAGAGTTTCCATGGTTGCGTTCAAAACCTCAAGCGGTTATGTTCAGATTCACCTGTTTGCCCTAGTCGCTGTCAGTAAATATAGCCAATGTCAATTTAAAGTTTACGCATGTAATATTTCATTCACTTTATTTAAAACATATCCTGTCTATTCATAACATACCTTTTTTTATGCAGTAAAAATAAGCATTAAACACCATTTACTCTTCGCCCACTGGAAGCGCAGAATATTATTACTATTTTATACTATTTGTCACTGAGCAGCTATTCTATAATGGCATTATCAAAGAAAAAAATTACGTTTACTTCTCAGTTCACATGTCTCACTTCATTATTAATTAAACACTTTTATTATTTGTAATTACTATATAACATAACCTTTATTGTTTTGACACTTGTATCCGTTTGAAGTTTCGAACGCAACCATGGAAACTATCATAAACTTGATCCGAAAATGCACGGACTTGACGGAATAGCCAATCCGAATGAAACTTTAAAGGCGCGAAATATGAAAATACCCCTGTATAATGGCTTCTGCCCTGCTGTTATGCAATTCGGGTAGCATTCAACTCGCCATGTATGTAAGCCCCAGCGTGTCCACCCTGTATATATGTATAATGCGTCATTTATTTCATCAGTTAAAAATCGAACTATTTATGGTTCGAAAATTAATTTTCCCCCTGAAATTATAACTATATATTTTTTGTTTGAAAATTTATTTTTGGAGATCAAATTTTATTTCTTTAGTTGAACATTCGTTCCATTTTTGGTTAAAAAATAATGTTTTAACTGCAAATTTAAGTATTGTTGAATTTTTTCAGAAGTTTTTTTCAACTGTCAATTTTAGCTAATCGATTTTTGTTTAAAACTTTACCTCTTTATAAAAAATGCATTTGATTAGTTTAAAACTCTTCTCTTTGATTATCAATTTAACCATTGTGTTGAAAAATCGTTGTTTTAATTTCAAATTTAACTATTTCATAAGGGGTTGAAAGTTGATCTCTTTTATTTACAAAGTCTAAATTTAAAATTCGTCCTTCTTGGTTAAATTCAACAGACTTTAATTTAAAATTAACATCTTTTTTCATGAAGATAGGAACTATTACATTTTGCTTTGTCAAGAATTCATTTTTTTATGAAGATTCATCTGTTTGGTTAAAAATTTAACTACTATGTTAGAAAATCGGTTTCTTTTTGTTAAAAATTAATTAACTGGCAATTTAACAATTCCAATTTTGGTTGAAAGTTGTTAAAAATTGATCTTTATTTGTTGAAAGTTCAACTATTTGTTTAAAAATGCATGTAGTTTGTTGAAAATGCTTCCTCGATTTTCTAGTAGAAAATGAATCTTCTTGTTTGAAAATTGATCTTTTAGATGGAAAATTGAAATTTTTTCTAACAATCTATTATTTTTAGATTGAAAATGTAACTATTAGGTTTTAGGGTCGAAATTGATCTTTATTCGGTGAAAATTCAAGCATTTGGTTCGAATAATAGAAAATAATAAAAGCGTGTACATACATATGAAACGTATTTCAGAAGTCAAAAGGGTTATATTTATGACATTTAGAACTCGATCATGTATTTTTCATGCGCTACGGGCTCGGTCTTTGTGCAAAGACTCTTTAACCCGTCGGATATCCCGCAAGGCGGAAATTTGAATATCCCAGGGATAACGCCAGGATATCATAGGGACAGTTACGAGTTATTTGATTCAAAATGTTCATTTTGTTGTGTATTTTCGAATTTTGTAAACGCTATAACTCTGGAAATTTTGGATTTTATGAAAAAAAAGTCATTAGGATCAATTGTCGACTTTTTGAATACTACGAATTTTCCGTACAGAGAATTTTTGAATCCTGAAAAAAGTGGTCTTCAAAATATTAAAAATGCACTCACTTTTTGAATTTGTATCCAAAATCACAGACAGGTAGACAGACACATTCGTAAAAACCGGTTTTTCGGATTCAGGAGGTCTCAAAACGTAGACATTTGAAAAACACTGGAGGAGGGGTCAAATTTTACACAAATCTAATACCTTCTCTGATGAGATTGTAAAAAGGATTTCATCATTTATGAAATTTGAATTTTCGCGGGACTTTTACTAAAACTCGTACTGACCATGAACATAGGAAACTCGGGACTAGGCATGCCATCTTAACTTTGTCGAGCGGGGTTGAATCCACGGGATGGGGGAAATTCCATGAGTGGGGAGAGCCGCCATCTTACGATGTGCCATTTGATTATGTGCACGAGCATTTTTGCCGACAAACTGTGCATGAAAATATAAACATGTAGGCGCTGCCATGTTCGTTGCGGGACATTAAAAGGTGGCGGTCCTCCCCCCTCATTGCATCACCACCGTAATAGCATGCCTAGTCCCATGTTTCCTATGTCCATGGTACTGACTGACTAGAGTTCGAAAGGCAGTAACCTACGTCAGGAGCGCCGGTAAGTTACCGGTAAGTTCTCGAGCGATTTTTTTCGAGAATTTAAGTTTTTCACCAAAAGAAATGTAAATTTTTTAGTTCAAATGGTTTTGAATGCAACCGGTGATGGTTTTTAGTAACTTAGGAAATATGTTTCTAATTATTAACAATTGGTGACATTAAGTAGTGCACAAAATATAATTATAAAAGATTGCAATAAATCGGAAAATAATGAAAACTTTTGAAGACCTTGGGCTTATTTTAAACGTAATTTCGCACACTATTTCTTAAACTAGTAATAATAATTTATAATAATTTAATACATTAAAACAATTTAATTATTATCAGAGTTGTTCGAATTTTTCGAAAACATCGAAATTTGAAGTTTTTTTTGCAACACTTTTTATGAGGTAGTCATTTTTCCGCCAATTTGGATTTATTAGACGCAGCATCTTATTACTTTTTTGTTATAATGTGGAAAGGTTATTAAAGTTTTTTTTCTCCATTTCTTTAAATCCACTGTGTCTTTCCACAGAACAATTTAGATTCTTATAGGCATTTTAGCTGCTTAGTTTTGTTTACTCTAAAAACTAAATAGTTAGCATATTTAGGAATGGCTATCATACTGAGTAAGTTCAATTACAGTATTAATTCTCCAAAACTGATCAACGAACTGCCTTATACGAGTAGATTATGCACCCATTGGGTAGCCATGACAGTACCACCAATTTGGAACTATTGGGAAGAAAGCTGAATGTGAATTCAATCTTAACAAGAAGTCTTACAGTAAATAACTCATTTTAAACCTCAGTATAATATTTCTGTTAAAAATGAATTGATATTTACTGCTCTTTTTCATTAACATTGCTCTTATAACTTTGAGATACCCAATAATTTGCGTGTCAGAAGGCGCTTCTATCAAGTTAAGAGATACCTTACAGGCGTATAACCGATGAGTCACAGGAATGAGATTTATATAATATTCAATTTTCTACGTTAATATCTATTGATCCTCAGCTATTACTGCTATATAGGTTTAAGTGCATTGAGTAGAAACGTTATTTCGCGTAAAGAAAAATAATAATAAAAAATTTAAGTTCTCGTAAATTCTCGCATTCTTGGTAACATACGGTAACGTTCTCCGTTACCTTCTCCAAATCCTTGTTACCGAGAATTTTCTAATTCTAGTACTGACGTACCATCCCGAAGGAATAATAAGGAGACCTAACTCCGTTTCCCCACTTGGCATTAGAAACATTACCGTAAGTGGTATGCACATTACAGGAAGATTTTAAATTTTCGTGCGCAAATACACTTCGTTTTTTTAAAGCCCTAACTGTACGTACATTAACCGTCTAATATATTTTATTGTTTTACATAAATGTCATTTAATTTTAATAGAAATGATTTAGAAATTTAACCTTTACTCACTACCTCAGCCTGCGGAGAATTTCTCAGAGCTTCTCAGAGCCTTGAGAATCTTTAGCATATACTGTAAGGTTTCTATCGGTATGGTGCTTCATTATAATATCACATTATTTGCAATTATCCGTGCTGATACATGCTGTATACATGCTTATAAATACGTAATTTACCAATTTCTAAACTGAGTCACCTCATAATAACTTTTAATGAAATTATAATATTTTTCATGTTTACATTTCGAAAAACTTTAAACTTTTCAATCAAGTTATATAACTTCCATTATTTCTTAATCATATTACAAATTTAAAAGCGTGTAACCTCGTAACCTATACTTTTTCTTCTCAAAATATGTTCAGACATTTTTCAAAAAAGTACCGAAAATACTGTTTATATATTTATTTCGTGTATCTTTCGTATGATGATCAACAAAAGAACAGAACCTCTTTAACTTACGTCAAGTTAACAAACGTTCTCACTCGCACACTTTTCCATGTACAGGAAGAGGACAACTGCGCACCTGCGCACGAAAATTTAAGATCTTCCTGTAATGTGCCTACCACTTACGGTAATGTTTCTATTGCCAGTTTCAAATGGCTTCCCACTAGTAGCTGGATCTCCTTATTATTCCTTCGTGCGTACCATGTGACGTACGAATCTGAATACGCCACCTATGATAAATAACCGTAACGTATATTAAAGCGCGCCTTTATTCAAATGTAAATGCAGACTAAAGTAAAGTAATACCAAAGTCAAAATTCATATGTGCAAAGTTTTGTTAGATATGGAATAAATATTAGTTATAAGTAAAATCCGTTTTTCCTTCATTGACTTGAAAGAAATGCGCAACTAAAAGATAAAAACAAACGACCTATCTTCTAAAGACTAAGGAATGCTGGAAATATAATCCTTTTAAGAGAGTCTCCAAACGACCATATTTTAGAGTAAAACATATGTAAGAAATTGTCATCGCTCTCTAGTTTTATTGCGGGTTTCCGGGTTTTTTTTTTTTTAATTTTTGCATCTCAAATCTCTCACGTCTCAACTTCTAAATCTTTAATCCTCGGAGAAGTAATAAATCTCGAGTGCCTCCTTCGTTTGTAATTTCCAAGGCTCCGTACAGACGGGACTCAAAATTTTCTGGTTTCGGGTTTCCAGACGCTCGTAAGACTGCAAGTGTTTTGAAAGTGATGGAGTCTCGAAAGCAGCAAATAGAAAATTCCTTCGTACGACAATAGACTCGCTAGATCTCCTCTGGTTATCAGGGTTGGGAGCGGGGATTGTCTCTGGGCCTATGGTGGGGACCTACCCACATGGAACGGGGTCGCACTCGCTTTGGTGCCCGCTCACGAGGGCAAATTGGAAACTGTGACAGTGCATCTCCGAAATACCAAATGCGTTTCACTGACAAACTTGCAAAAACTTGTGTTTTTTATTGCGAATTCTTCGAGGGATAGGACCAACGATCGTACGTGAAAGAGAAAGACTAGAGATTTTCCCGTCACCTCCTCCCAAAGGCGTACTTTAGGCGACGGAAGCTCATCAATTAACCATTAACAAAATCGCGCTCCTTTGCTCTTAACTCCGCACAATGATTTAAGTCTTGCGCGTCGCAATGATGGGACAGTCGACTCAAATATGAATGAATATCTGTCATTTCGGTCCAGATCACCTGAAATTCCTTCCACAAGCTCAACATCTACGAGAAGAGCGGGAGAATGGCTGAAATTGGCTAAGGATCTGATCCCCGAAAATTTGATGGTTCGACCATGCCCGTGAACATTTTCGCAGAGCAGTGTAGAGCTGCCGCAGCTCTGTTAGAACCTCACGTGTTAGCATATACCTAGTGATAATGATTAGGAATAAAATAACAGGATCAGCGCAAAAGTACATCCAAGAACGGGTAGGGATTAATCTTAACGAAATTTTAAGAATCCTACAAAACGTGTTTATGCCTCGGGAATATGTAAGTGAAGTCACTCAAATGCTTGCGAACGCTCATAGACAATCCGATGAATCTATTGCAGATAACGGAACTAGAGTCAGTTTCATTTAAATGAAAATATTATTAAAGTCATGGAGAAAACCCCTGGTGAGCAGGGAAGAAAGAGGTGTGCAGAATACACCGAAAATGTAGTAAAAAATTGTATTCGTGGCCTTGATAAGGATACCTGAACCTTTAATAAGGATAAATTCCACCCGACTTTGTATGCTGCTATCGAACTGACCGCGGAAGCAGATCAAGAACAGAATAGTTGGAAACGCGTTCATAATAAAGAAATAATTTATTCTTTCGAAAATAATCGGAAATGAACAATTACCCATGTAAATGGCAAAATGGGGGATGGCATGTCCTCACGTATATCATCCGTCCAATATTTTAGTTGTAAGGATATGGAACATTTCAAGCGGGATTGTCCAAATGCCGAGCGAAAATTTAAAAAAAAATTTAGCGGATCTACGAAGGGTTGCACATATTGCTCTTATAATAGTCGCACATACGAAGAGTGTCGTCTCAAGAAGAGACATGATAAAGAACGACAGGGCATTAAAAAACCGCCATTTGAAAATCACTTTAATAAAGGGGATTTAAACTCCAATCAGAATCACGAAAAAGGGGCGCCGGTGACCTCGACTTAATTTACAAGCCCCAACAACGCGTCTTCATTTGCCTCGATAAGCCAGGTTGTCAACCTAGCAATCCAGTGATAAATTTAGAAAATAAATTTTTTTACCAGAATGTTAGCAATTTGATGATCGATACTGGCTGCGAGCTAAATCTCGTTAAGGAAAGTGCACTAAGTTCACGTCAATTATTGCAAGTCAATTATTTAAAAATCTACGATTTGGTCGGAATTGGAAGCGGTGTTATAAACACTAAAGGGAAAGTTAAAATAAATATCAAAGATAAGGAATTAATTGTATCTAAAAATGTTCCTATTACGCAAAATAGAGTTCTGGGTGTAAGTTTTCTCCAAACGCACAAAGCTACCCATTCATTTGCCGACATAACACTTGAGGTAGGATCCATTGAACCCTGTGGTCTCTGAAAAATTCACCTGCCCGCTCGAAAGAAATTTCTTGCTCAAATCCCTCTATAAAATATGCACCTGATTCAAGGTAATTTGAAACGAATAAATGCCGGCCCAGGCATCTTCATTGATGAGACGCGAGGACTAATAATATTGCAAAGTTCTTTGCTATAAACTCTACCACTGATGACATAGATCTCACATTACCTTCTGTCGATTTAGAAAAATTTACCGTAATCCCGCCTGGTGTTCGGGCATGTACACAATCCTCTCTCTCTCTCTCTCGTTCGAAGATCAAAAGAAGCATGCCACACGCTTCGCGGCTCTCTTGAAAATTCTTGAACTAGAGGGACTAAGCAAAGAAGAAAGAATCAATATTTTGTTGATACTAGGTGACTACCTGTATCCATTTCACCTGCTAGTGACAAGTTAGGTCCGGCTAATGCCGCGTCCCATCAAATAATTACCGCCCATGAAAACCCCATGAACCAAAAACAATACCGTTACCCCGAGATTTTAAAAAACGAAATAAAAAGTCAGGTTAATGATCTAATCGAAAACGGTAACGTTCAGCCGTCTTCCTCCCCCTATAATTCACACATATGGGTCGTGCCTAAGAAACCGGACGCTCAGGGAAACAAAATATAGAGGATGGTGATCGATTATCGTGCACTAAATGAGCAAACCGTCGGTGACGCATATCCCCTCCCCAACATTAGCAATATTCTCGATCGATTCGTCGGTGCACGGTATTTCACCGTTCTCAACTTAGCCTCATGGTTTCACTAGATTCCCATGCATCCTGATTCCATAGCCAAAACCGCGATCACAACCCCTTTTTCACACCTCGAATTTACGAGAATGTCATTTGGCCTAAAGAACGCGCCTGCTACATTTCAGCGGGTAATGGATAGAGTTCTCAACGGGCTTCAAGGCGTGGAACTGTTCGTTTAGATTGACGACATTGTCGTCTACGGTTCTTCCTTCGAAGACCATGGCCGAAAACAGAGATCCCTATTAGATCGTTTAAAAGAGTGCTAGGCTCTGCCTTCAGCCAGAAAAGTGGCAATTCTTTAAAAAGGAAATCACTTATATTGTTTACGTAATCACTGCGGCCGGTGTAATGCCATTTAAATGGACTTCTGAGCAACAAACCGCGTTCGAGACACTTCGTGATTGAATTTGTTCCACACACATTCTTCAGTATTCGGTCTTTAAAAACCCATTCCTCGTAACAACCGACGCTTAAAATTGTTCAATCGCTGCTCAGTGATCCCAGATCTGAAACGAGATGCGGTCCAATACTATGACAGGCCTATGTCCGTGTGAATATAGTAGGAGACGCTGTAAATGACTGAGTTGCGCGC
>NC_046661.1:115450603-115470909 GCF_010883055.1 Belonocnema kinseyi | reverse complement strand
TATATATATATTTTTTATACATGAAATAACATAACCTCAAAATATATGAATATCAAGAGGCGCGCGATCTATTCAAATCATGAGAATCGTCAGCATCGAAATCTGGAAATATTAAAATCCCAATCTCCTGAATTTATTTCAAAGAAGTTAGCTGTAAGCAGATAGATATATAAATAGAATCGACGAAGTGCTCCGACCGGCAATCGTGCATCTTCCAGTTTTCAAATTCAGAAGAGGAGAAATGGGTTGCGCGCGCAACTCAGTCATTTACAGCGTCTTCTACTATATTCACACGGACATAGCCCTGTCATAGTATTGGACCGCATCTCGTTTCAGATCTGGGATCACTGTCGCTGCTGTTTTGAGTCAGGGTCCAATAGGATAAGATCTGCCTATTTCATTTTGATCACGGGCCTTAATTAGCACCGAAATTAATTATTTCACGACGGAGAAGGAACTCCTAGCTTGTGTTTGGGCTGTGCACTATTTTCGACCATATTTATGTGGTAGAGACTTTAACCTTATAGCAAATCATCGCCCCTGAGTTTGTTTTTATAGTTTGAAAGATCCAGTATCACGCCTGGCCCGATGGAAAGTCAAATTTAACGAATATAACTACAAGATAGTATATAAACCAGGTCGAATAAATTGTAATGCCGATGATCTGTCGAGGAACCCTTTCAAAGTCGCTACTGAATTCGTCCCTAGAGGGGACGCCCCTCCCTTGACTCGCGTTGACCCGGCCGTGTTGTCCAGAAACTACGCGCCGTGCGGCGCGATGTTCCGGGTGGGGGTGGCTCACGCTGAGGACCAAACGGACGAAAGAAATTTGGAAAATTTCATCGCTTATGTCTTTAAGAGTTACGGAACTTCCAAAATCGTTCAGCTCATAGAAACCTCGGATGCCCTTATGATTGATTTAAGTGCGAAAAGCGTAACCAGGTGTGAATCCGAGACGTCGGATGGTTTCGCAAGGCTCACAAATCGAAAGAAAACGACGAGATACCCCGCCAGACATAGCCCTGGTGCGGCTGCGCGAATCAGCCTTGATTTCTCAAACTGTAAAAATAACGGAAATGAAGGTGGGGGCAACCCCTTAGGAAGTGTGTCGGAAAATGGCAAGGTGTAGAAGCAAGTGCCGTTGTGACGTTGGAAGTGAGGAGCGAAGGAGGGGAGCGCCCGTACTCACAAGACGAAGGAATGGGGAGCGCCTGTACTCATAAGACGAAGGAATGGGGAGCGCTTTGCAGGGTGAAGAAGAACAGAATTTAAATCCCACAAAAACTGAAAATTCGTCGATTTTTATATTGTTGAGCTCATGCATAATCTAGAGTAAGGATGAAATTTCCCTGGGGAAATCACACATCGTGAATTTTATATCTGCGGGTGGTGATTTGAGTTCACTTGTTAATCAGGAATTAATTCACTCGAAAATACAAGATGAAAAACTTTTAAAAGAGCAGAACCTTCCATTGGGTCAAATGATAGTCATGACTAATAACGGGAGATCAACCTGGTCGTTAAATCACGTGCTAACGAAAAGCCGTTCTTGAATATTCTTTCTGTGGCCTTGTTTCGTCTCAATGAAGCTATGCTTATTTTAAAAATTCTATCAGCAAAATTTTGTTGAGTAGGTAACTGGGCTTCTGTAGAACAAATAATACGACAACACCTTGCAGAAACGTGTCTCAAAATATGCGCTTGTTCTGCAGAAATAATAATTCCTTATAAACAAGATCGCTAAAATTTAATCAAAGAAAATCATGAATCAACTGTTGCCGGTCACAATGGCGTTTCAAAGGCCTACTGGCGTATCCCAGAAAATTATTATTGGAAGAGTCTCAAAAATGACGTTAGAAATTTCGTGAGCTTTTCGAAAAAGTGCAAATCGACATTATTGGACCTCTTCCAGAAACCCCATCTGAAAATAAATACATCCTAAGTAACCAGGATAATTTCTCGAGATACTCAGACGCGATTCCTTTGTCATCATTAACTTCTACCTCTGTCGCCTATGCTCTCGCAGAAGAGTTCATCTCTCGATGCGACTGTCCCAAGGCGATACACACTGACCAAGGAAGCATCTTTACGTCCAGTATCATGAAAACGTTCTGTAAAATATTCAAGATCGAAAGGATTACCTCCAAAGCTTTTCACCCCCAATCCCTTGGCTCTCTCGAAAGAAGCCACCATAGTCTAGTCGAGTACTTGAAAACATTCGGCGACAAGCAGAGCTGGGACCAGTGGCTTAGATATGCAATCTTTTCGTACAATAACTTCGTTCACGAATCCACTGGTTACGCTTCCTACACGTTAGTTTTCGAGAGAGAGGCACGAATTCCCACCAGCATCTTTAGTAAAGAAGTACCACGAAAATATGTCCAATATGTCTCCGAGCTCTTCCGTAAAATCGCAGAAATTCAAGCTAGTGCAGCAGAAAAATTGATTACCGAAAAAATGAGGTCAAAGCGCTACTATGATTAAAAAGTAAACCCGAAAAATTTCAAAGATGAAAACTTCGTTTACCTTTTAAAAGAACCTTCGATTTCTAAATTTGACCCTCAATATAAAGGACCCTTTGTTATGGAACGACTCCTCGGCGATTCAAATGCCGAAATAATAATAAGCGACACAAAAAGAAGGATTGTCCACTTAGATAAATTGAAAGTTGCGGCTCTAGCAGCCACAACTAATGAAAATTACGGAACCCAAGATTAAAATAATTTTTTTAAATCAAGAAAATTCATATCAAAATAGCTATTAAAAAATATATATATACATATTCACTCTTTTCATGTAAGACTCGGAAAATATTAATAATAATATGGAATTAAAAAAAAAAATTCAGAAAAGGTAGCTTCATATGTATGAATAAAGCTCGCTTTTATTCCAGTGTAAATGCAGACTAAAGTAAAGTAATACCAAATAAATATTAGTTATAAGTTAAATCCCTTTTTCCTTTATTGATTTTCAAGGAGCCCGTAACGTAAAGATAAAAACGATCTGCGTATCTTCTAAAGGCTAAGGAATGCTGGAAATATAATCCTTTTAAGAAAGTCTCGAAACGACCATATTTTAGAGTAAAACAGATGTAAGAAATTTTAAACGCTCTCTAGGTTTATAGCGGGTTTCACGTGGTTCTTTTTGAAATTCTTGTGTCTCAAATTTCTCAAGAGTCAAACTGTAAATCCTTAATCCTCGGAAAAGCATTAAATCTCGAGTGCGTCCTTCGTTTATAATTACCCAGGCTCCGTACAGGCGGTACTCAAAATTGTCTAGTTTCGGGTTTCCAGACGCTCGAAAACTGCACGTGTTTTGAAAGTGATGGATTCTCGAAAGCAGCAAATAGAAAATTGTTCCGTACGACAACAGACCCGCTAAATCTCCTCTGGTTATCGGGGTTGGGAGCGGGGGTGGTCTCTGCGCCTATGGTGTGGACCTACCCACATGGAACGGGGTCGCTCTCGCTTGGGTACAGATTGAATCGAACTTTCTTGAACTTGAATCGAAGGGCAGATTGAATCGAACTTTCGAACTCGTCGAAAGAATTCGCTTCTTGAACATTTTATCTATTTTGTAACGGAGTGCGCGCGCTCTACGATTGTTTAATAACATTTGTATTCAATAACATTTAATGACATTTGAATAAATCAGAATCTTCCTAAATAATATATTTGAATTGTGATCCTTTTCCCGCTTTTAGCTCTTACGATAAGGGAATCCAGATCAGCAGCAACAGTAACCCCATCTTTATAAAATTATTTAAAGGCATGTGATACTTAGAAAATTGCCGATTTTACCAGTTTTAGATTCCCCGACTTTTTTCCTAGGATAAGAAATATTTTGCCTTCAAAATCTGAGAAATGATAGCCAACATGCTAACGGACGACGTAACCTCAAAAAATAATGCATATGCATAAAATTTTTATTTAGCACAATAAATTTTTTTGTTATTATCCCTCAAAAAAGAGTCTGGGGTCGTCCGTTATGATATTTTATAGCATCTCCGAATTCAGTTATTAAAAATGCCACTCTCACCAGTATCTCACGGACCGGGCAAGTCGAAAACGCGGACCCTATCTGATTGGTCGAGTTCAGTCAGTGTTAATCCTAAAAAGGAACCGGGAAATTGAACTATTAAATAAAATAAAACATGATTAAGAGATAAAAATGACCAAAGGATTTATTAATAAAAACTCTCCTACAACTAAGTCTGAATTCACAAAATTAAGGACGCGAACTCTAATCCAAAGTAAGCGCCGAGTACAAAATCTACAGCTCAACGAGGGAAGCTGCAGACGGCTTTAGAGTAGAATATAATAGACCGTGAGCTCACAACGTAAATGGCAACGTGATACGGATCAGGCCAATTTTCACCTAAAATGTTCGTCTGATGATGAGGAACGTAAAAATGGGTGCCTGGTAGGTGTGAGTGGATGCGTTTACCAGTGGCGACCTGCCAAAGGTGCAAATTTTTGACAGTTAACTAAGGTGCCTCTAAAAAACTAAAAAAAAAAACTGAATCAACTTTTAAATTGTTTAAATTTGGATTCTATGTTAAAAATCCCTATAGAAAGTCACGAAATAATCGCAATAGTTTTTTTTACAACGGTAAAAAGTTTAAAAAAATATAAAACGTATAACGCCTGTTGACTGCTACACTTCAAACGGATCGCCTGTAAGTAGCAGTGGACAGGCGTTATACGTCTTATATTTTTTTAAACTTTGTACCGTTGCAAAAAAAGATATTACGATTATTCCGTGACTTTCTATAGGGAATTTTAACGTAGAATCCGATTTTCAACAATTTAAAAGTTTATTTTGCTGTTTTTTTTTTGTGTTTTTAAAAGGAACCGAATGGGGACCCAATGGGGTCTTTACGGGTACTTTGTAGAGGCTCCATTCGGTCCGCCAGGGAAGGTTGAAAATTGGTGTATATGTAGGGGCTGACATTAGAAATAGCACCTGCACATTGCTACGCACTTACCTGGATGCAAAAGTGTTGCCAGGCGGCTTCGAAGTCGCCGGACATTCAGGTGAAATTTCTTGAAATTGATTTTACAGGAAAACGTTTGAAACAAAAGTTGGCCCACTGCCCGAGATGCAAATTTTCATTTTCATATCATTTTTTGATAAAATTGATATATTTGGAGAAAAAATCGATTAAAGAAATACCATAAGAATAAAAAGCCCTTTTTATTGACAACAAGTGATTTTTTCGAAAATTATTAAGAGACGAAAGGTACTCTATTACAGGTATACTCCAAGATGAATCCGAAGTATTTGTTCAAAATGTTAATATTTACCAAGTTATTCGCATTTTTCCTTCTTTTTCCCATTTTTTCTATCACCTGTTGTATCTGTAGCAATTTAAAAGAAGTTGTGCTCAAAATTAGTAAACGAATAGAGTAAGTCTTGTGCAAAGAATTGACGTCAGCCACTTTCAGTTAAAACAATAACTTATTCTGCTATAAATAATCATAACGAGTGCCATCATATCAGCTTCTGATTATCGTAGAAAGTTGTAATAAAGGTGAATATCATTATAAAAATTAAAGAACTTAATCGCTTTACTTTAAAATATCTATTATTTACTATTTGATAGACTTTATATTTTACCGCCGAGATACGTTCGATCTTTATTACCGTGACGAATGTCAAGTTTCCCGGACCCAGCGTGGGTCGTCTCATATTTTTCGATTGTCATTGGTGTAGGCATTACAAATTCTTCGTGCTGCATTTTTAATGCAGTTCTATACATGGAAAAATGCACCACGAAGAATTTGTAATGCCTACACTAATGACCATCGAAAAATATGATACGACCCCACGCCAGGTCCGGAAAACTCGACATTCGTCACGGTAATAAAGATCGAACGTCTTTCGACGACAAAATATAAAGTTTAACAATAATAAACAATGGATGTTTTAAAGTGACGCGATTTGTTTGTTTAATTTTATAATCATATTCACCTTTATTACAACTTTCTACGATAATCAGAAGCTGAGAACGTGACTCTGATTATGATTATTTATAGCAGAATAAGTTCTTGTTTTACCTGGAAGTAGCTGATGCCAATTCTTTGCACAAGACTAAGCTTTTGTCTCCTAATAATTTTCGAAAAAATGACTTGTTGTCAAGAAAGCCGCCTGGCAACACTTTTGCATCCATGTAAGTGCCTGGCAATGCGCAGGTGCTAATTCTAATGTTAGCCCCTACATGTACACCAATTTTCAACCTTATCCGAGTCACGTTACTTAACTGTGAAAAATTCACGCCTTTGTTAGGTCGCCACCGGTAAACGCATCCACTCACACCTGCCAGGCACCCATTTTTACGTTCCTCATCATCAGACAAACATCTCAGGTGAAAATTGACCTTATTCGTATCACGTTACTATTTATGTTGTGAGCGCCCGGTCTATAATCTGAGTAGTCTCCGTTCAATCGCACTTCACACACCCCGTCACTCCACCCTCAAGCATCACCACTCTCAGTTTCAAGTCCCATCGGGGTGGGTCCACTTTCCGGAGTTACACATTTGGAAAAGGACCCTCCCCGAAGACACCCGAACTTTTTCCAGTTAAATCTGGTATTTTTATGGATATGGAAAGCGAAAGAGAGTTTCACAGTCATAAATTAGCAACTTCCCTGAACGTGCGTAACCGAACCTAAGTAAATTGTCGATATAGCTGTTCCTGCGAAATCTGTTAACCCTGACCCTTCACGGACCTATGTTCTCGAAACTAATTTATTTTTAACCTGCCATCCAGACTTAGTTCTTCTTCCTTAATGCTAGTACAAATAAAATTCAAGGACTTACAAAAAGTCTTAAAACTAAATTTACAAAAAATGAATAAACCGCCCTGGTAGATCGAAGACATTTTTCTAGCTTATCTCTAAAGGCAAATAAAATACCCTACTTCCTAAGTAAATGTACGCCCTTTCTCAAGGTCTATTCTTAAATATTATTAACTCTGTACGTGAGAATTTCGTATTTTCAGGAATCCTAAAATCTTCCATCGTAAAATCCTTATAAATTTACCTGCGAACTTATTCGAAAGTTCCCGCATAAGAGATTCGATTAATTTAATCGAATAAGATCGAGCGAAAAGCAATCGCCATCTTCGCTCGTAACAAGAATTTAAGCTCGCTTCACCCGTAAATTTGAATTTGAAGTCAATTAAAATTTAAAGTAAGGTTGATTCAAAAAATTATTGAAATATCATTATTTAAAAAATTCTAATTTAAAGTTAAAAGTTAAAACAAAAAGTTAACACACAGTAATATATTTATTTTTAGAATATATATATTTATGTGGAATAAATAGATACAATATTTGTTTCTATAATTACTTTTCAGCAAAAAAAAATTATTTTTGCGAAAGTGCACATAAAATCTTAAAAATTGTAATCTATTTTTCACAATTACTATTGTCGCCCTCGTATATCGGCCTTTCTTAACGAGCGACAATTAAACTGTCAATTCATGTAATTAACGTGCTCGTTCAACTCTGACCCTGTGAACTCAATAATATTGCAGTGTATCCCTCGCAAACTGAGAGACGTTCTATTTAATAAATGCAAAATTTAAAGAAAAAGGAATAAACAAGAATGAAAATTTTTGTTTTTCAAACTTTATTTGTATCATCAGATGTTAAACATTACAATCATATAAATTTTTAACTGAAACTTTTTGACAAAAGTGGCTAAGAAACAGAGGTAAGATTCAGGGACACACTGTGCCCCAGTTTTCCAAAATTTAAGTACTTTTCGACATTATTTAGAATTTTCTGTAAAGTTTTTCTAACTAAGTTATATAATACTGTTCCAAGATGCCTTATTAAATCACGAAACACTCCCTATTTACATTTAAAAAATACACTTTGCAAATCTTATTAACCACAAAATTATAACAATAACAAACCACAAAGTCTATAATCATTAAAGCAAATATTAGTGCTAGGTTTGCTAAAACTGCCTATAAACATTTTTAGTTTACTTAAAAATTACTGCAATTAAACATTTCTTATTTTGCATCCTGATTAAATATTTAGCGATTTAATTTTAAACTATTCACATAAATCAATGTTTAGGCTTAAATAATTCCTATTTTATGATAATAGTTTGTTATAATAAATATTTTATTCATATTTTATTACAACAAGTAAAATATGTGTCAACGAAAATAGAAGAAGTTAGACAATTTTTATACAACCGAAGCTTAAAGAAGATTCAATTCAAATCAATATTTAAAACCGGAACCTAAAATTTATTTAACATACCTAAAGCATTTAAAGAATGCAAAATAAATAAATTGAAAAAAAATATATATATACAAGAAACTGCACTTTGACTCAAAATTTAAAAGTTATTTTTATAGAAAACTTGAGCAAACTGTTTCAGTCATGCAATTTATTTATTCAGTAATTTTCACTCACAATTTAGTATAATATTTTATTATTACGAACAAATATTATATCTGAAAAGACAGTTGAAGACAATTATTCTTTCTTTAAATATTCATTTTTCACTGCTTGAGTAACTTTAAATGAAAAAGTGTTTTACAAATAAAATTTAGTCATAAAAAGTAGAAAAAAAGTATTTTAAGATAATTACGAATTTTCCTATTCCCTAAATATGAAAAGTATTTTTAAATATTAAACGCACTCTAAAGAACATGAGAATATCTATATATTTTTATCATTGAAAATTTGTAAGAAGGGAGATTGTAATAATTCTCATTGCATTTCTAACCGTTTTTTGATACACGTTTTTATGCATAAAATACACACCTATTGTTAAATTAGAATTTGATTTTTATAATTTTTCCATTATTTCGAAAACAAATAGAATTATTTTTAATAATCCTCAATCCTAACAATAAAAATACCGATAGAACAAGAATCCCCCAATACATTTCGAAATTACCAATTAAGAAAATAATTTCTGAAACTGGTTATTGATATTGTAAGTACTAATAACCAATGTACTTTTACTGTTTATCTACTTCTGGTTCTCGATTCTAACATTACAGACATGTTTTTGCAACAATTTATGAGTCAAACATAAACTACGTTATCAGTTGGGGGAGGGGGGGGGTAGACAAAAACTACGGTTAATAACAGTGATGGGAGGTGGTCAGTGAGAATAACGTTACGAACTAAGATAACATTTATTACGTTTCTAGTGATAGATTTCAAACAGTTTGCGAATTTCGCAAAAGATGGCCCCTCTTTTGCCAGCTTTTTTTGAATGTTCAACTCTTTTGTTAAAAATTCATTTTTATAAGATTCATAATGTTTTTTTAATATATTTTCTAATTGAAGATTCGTCTTTAATGATTAAAAATTAATGTTCGTAATTAAAAAATCGTCTTTTGAGTTAAATGTTGAACTCTTTTGTTAAAAATAATTTTTTTTGTTGGCTGAGATTTAATTTTGTAACTAAAAAGGAAACGATTTCATTTTTTGTTGAATATTTTTGATTGAAAATTGATTTTTTCTAGTAAAAAATCGTTTTTGTTTGTCGAAAATTAATCTTCTTGATTACAAAATCATGTTTTGAATGAAATGTTGAACTCTTTTGTTGAAAATTAATTTTTTTAAAGGGATCATATTAGTTACAAATTCATCTATTTGGTTGAAAATTTAACAACTTTGCTAAAGATTATTTTCTTTAATTAATTTTTTTAACTAAAAATGTAACCATTCCATTTCTTTAAAATATCTTTTCTAGTTTAAGATTCGATTTTATTGATTAAAAATAATTTTTGTGGTTAAAAAATCTTCTTTTCGGTTAACTGTTTAACTCTTTTGTTGAAAATTATTTTTTTTTAAGTTTCCCAATTTTCATTGAAAATTGAATCTTTTTGGATGAAAATTCTTTCTTTTTTGGTGCGAATTAATTTTTAACTAAAAATTTAACTATTACATTCTTGTGTGAAAATTGATATTTTAAATTTTAAATTGATCTATTCTAGTTGGAAATTCATGTATTTTGTTTAAATTTTTTTTCTTTATTCGAAAATTAATATTTTTGGTTCAAAATTCATCCTTTTTTGATCAAAATACAACTGTTTGGTTGTAAATTATCTGTTTTCATTGATGACTAAAATCTTTTCTTCAAAATTCGCCCTTTGTTGTTGAAGTTAACCATTTTTTTAAAGGTTACATTTTTTTAGTACTATTATTTGTTTCGTTATAAATTCATCTTTTTCGATTGATAAATCAACTACTTGTTTTAAAACTGAACTACATAAATTTTTTTTTAAGATTTGCATTTTTAATTTGAAATTTATATTTTCGTTTCGAAAATTCAAATGTTTTGTAGAAAGTTCCTCTTTTTATCTTAATATATAATTCACCAGTTTTGAAGAAAATTAGACTATTCGGTTAAAAATGATCTTTTCGGTCGAAAATGTAAATATTCGGATGAAATTAAGTTTTTCAATGTAAATTTAACTAATTGCTAGAAAACTAACTTTTTTTATTAATAAATCATATTTTCGTATTGAAAATCAAACCGTTTTGTAGATAAGTAATGATTTTTCTTCTAAAATGTACCAGTTTTGTTAAAAATTCGCTTTTTTTATTAGAAAATTAATCTTGTTTTTTGGAAATTCATCTTTTTGGATGAGGATTCACCTTTTCATTGAAAGTTCGTATTTTTGTGAAAAATCAACCTGTTCCCTATCTTTTGAGAGAATTTTTGGGTAGTTATTTTTCTTGCCGGGTGGGGGGGGGGGGCAAAAATAGCGGAAGATTCGAAACGTATTTTATTGACGGCATCTTACGGCTCACTCTTAGGCTGCAAATTGATGGAAAAGGTAAGCCGAAGGTACCCTAATAGGTACCAATCTTGTACCTCCCGAGCTTTCCTTAACTATGTAATATTCACGTCCGTTAATGTTGTACTTTTTGGAATACCGGTGCTCCTGAATCGTCTGGTAAAAAGGAGGTGGACTCCGTTTGAACAACTCCAGAGGCGTTTCTGGTGGGCTGTAGGAAGGCGTTGATGACGTTTTGATTTTACGCTTGAAAGGACAGATGCAGGTGTTTTTATCGCAGCAAAATCTCTGGATGCCTGCTAAAATTCCCTCAAGGACCAACACACATCCTGCCGTGCAATATCCACATCCGACAATCTTGAACATTAGCTGCAGATCGGCCACCCGCAGTCGTTTTTCTTTCGTTGGAAGATCCTCAGGACAAAAAACTACAGTGGGGACATCCTCCTTTTTCATGTGCTTAATCAGGCCGTTTTCAACCATATTTACTATTCTGAAAATTAAATCAGACACTTGTTAAAAAATATTACTCACTATCGCATCCTATGTCCTTTGGAATTTTGTTTGCCCGGTTAAATCATTTATGAGAACGCCTATTTCTTGCGCGTTTCTATAAAAGCCCATTTTCTTGACATACCTATCACCATCGCGTATTGTAGTTGATCAAAACGCCTACAAATACTCTTTTAAATTGGCCACGCCCCCTAGGTACACCTATTTGTTTTAATAACTCCTCCTAGAAATACCCATTTTCATTGTTCATGAACCTCTTGATGCACCTATTTTCTTTATCACGTCCATTATCAATATCCGTTTTTTTTGTCACGTTATTTTATCAAAACACTTTCCATGTGATGCGGTTTAGTAATACCCTCAGTCATCGAAACGACCATTTACGTTGACAACGCCTATTATTACTATACTTAAACAATTCTATTTCCACCACGCCTTTCCTTAGCCAGAACAATTTTTCTTGATCACCCCCTTCGAAATATCCATCTTTCGCAAACATTATCAACGTCTATTCTGATTT
Organism: Belonocnema kinseyi; assembly: GCF_010883055.1. NCBI lineage: Eukaryota > Metazoa > Arthropoda > Insecta > Hymenoptera > Cynipidae > Belonocnema > Belonocnema kinseyi. The sequence continues at coordinate 115,459,088 of NC_046661.1, read as the reverse complement.
ATCACGCTCCTTACAAGTAACCATTTTTTTATTCACTCCCATCCTTAAGACGCATTCTCAATCTACTACTAAATTTTTATAAGGTACGCCCATTATCAACATCCCTTTTCTTTTGTTGTGTTCTATGGTAAACGTCCACTTTCCTTTGAAGTGCGACTTATTGGCGCCTTTGAAATCGTCCCTAAGTGTCAAAACCCCTTGCTCAGGCCTTTCCAGCCTCAAAAATCATCCCTATGTTAAGTTTAATATGCCCTTGTTTGTCTCTCCCTAGACCAAAAAAGCACTACTAAGTGTACAGTTATCTTGTCCAGCTTCAAAAAGAGCCCCTAGGTGTGAAATGTCCTTTTTACAGCTCTTCCAAACCCCAAAAATAACCTCTGGATGAACTGTCCTTTTTCGGGTTTCCCCAGTCCCAAAAATCTCACCCTTAGTGTAAAATTCCCATGCCTAGCTCTCCTCAGCCTTAGAAATCACCCCTAAGTTTCAAATCCCCTTGCACCACTAAGTGAACAATCTTCTGGAACAGCTCTTCCTACTTCCAAAAATAACCCCGACAATTATTATCTCCTTGTCCAGCTTTTTCCAGCCCCAAAAATCACCCCTAGGTGTAAAATTCCTTTGTCCAACTTTCTCTAGACCCAAAAATGACTAATAAGTCTACTATTTCTTTGTCAAGCTCTCTCCAGTCCCAAAAATCACATCTAAGCGTAACATTCTTTTGCCCAGCTCTCCGCAATCTAAACAAATCACGATTAAGTGTACAATTCCCTTGTCTAGCTCTCCCCAGCCACAAAAGTCAATGTTAAGTATGAAATCCCCCTTTCCAGCTTTCCAACAAACGCGTTGGGTGATGATAAGAAAAAATTCAAAACCATCGTGCCATCCTTAAAAATTTGCCATCCTAAGCCTTGATCATTTTGGCCTCTAATACCAATCGGCCCTGCGTAAGCAACATATTTTTATAGTGTATAAACTTTGAAAATGAATTAAAATATGTAAAACATAGTTTTCAATTTTAATCGTGTTTATAAAAAACATATTTTTTAAAGCTATAAGCCAATGTCATAGGAAACCAATAGGAGAAATCAATCTCCGGGCCTATGAGTGGAGGTCCGGCAAACCGTGTTTCCAAGTTCAACACAGTTGTAGACTAAGGCATAAAAATAAATGTTGAGAGTACAGGTATTTAAGCATGGACTTCATGTTGTCTTTCACTATTAAAAACTAAATATATTCTCTACCTTTTCGATGGATTCCCGAAATTTGAGGGAAAGAAAATGATAAGAGAACTCAATCAAGGAAGGTACAAAAAGAGATAGAAAATTATTCAAAGGACCATGCACATTTCTTAAGGAAAAGTGGTTTCACTTAGTTTGGTTGAATTTGCTATATGTTTTGCATCTCAGCGTCCTGACCAAACGTCTCCATGGGCGCAAAGCCCAAAGCCCCCCGGGTTACAAAATAAGGCCCGCTGAAGTCAATAGAACCGGGTATTAGCTCTGCTTGCCGGTTTTCGGCTTTGCTACCACGGATATATTTTTTTAAGATCCCAAGCTACCCAACATATAATAAATTGAGGCGAATTAACCGAAACCACTTCTCCAAGCGGTGTCAATAGCCGAGAAAACAGAGCCAATACCTGGTGCTACTGACTTCAGCGGGCCCTATCTCGGAACCCAGGGGGCTTTGGGGTTTGCGCCCATAGAGACATTTCTTCAGAATGCTGAGATACAAAACATATAGCAAATTCAACCAAATTAACCGAAAAAACTTTTCAAAGTAGAGTCAATAGCCGAGCAAGTAGAGCTAATACCCGGTGCTACTGACAATAGCTGGCCTTATCTTGGAACCCAGGAGGCTTTGCGCCCATGGAGGCATTTGTTCAGGAGGCTGAGATACAAAACATATACATAATAAATTCAACCAAATTAACCGAAACCACTTTTCCTTAACAAATGTGCGTGGTCCTTTATACTAAAGAGGTAGAATGCAGTAAAGAAAAAGATAAGGGTCCTTAGTCACAAAAGACAGAGAAAGAGATATATAATGATTGAGATTGGGAAATCAATTAGTGGAAAAGATAGCGTTTTAGGAATGCAGAGTGACCCATTGAAAGAGATAGATTAGTTCTATATTTGCCTATTCTCCAATTTCTATCTTATTAATCTTTCTACATTGGGCATCCCATTTAAGTCCCTCGCATTTAAGTTTTTCCGAAAATTGTTGCCGCAGCGGTTTCGGGGCGAATGTTATGTTTGTTTCAAGTCGAAAGTATTTAGGAACATGCCCAAAACCGTATTTAAATGTGATTCACAGGGTACTTCGAGCAAGGTTAATTGAAATTCGCGCCAATTACTTTTTAATACTTGGATAATTGATAGAGAAAATTATTTTTGCAATAAATAGTAATTTTTTTAAAAGAAAGAGAAAACTTCTGGTTTTAAAGTATAGAAATGATATGTAGGTATATTCTTACTCTCTGTCTATTGCTGCCAAGATCGTCGAATTGTTTTGAAAAGCAAAGCCCCTTTCCATCATAAAGACTGGTTTTGGTGCTACAATGTGGGTACATCGCTTGGTTTCAGGAATTCCTCTCCTTGTCTTATTTCGAAAATCTTCATATACTAACATTTTTGCCCATTGCATCTCAGTCACAAAAACCTTGCCTGAAAATAAAATATCGAAAGGTCCTGAAAAGGAATAAAATGTTGTCCAGTTTAGTAAATTGCTTTATACAATGTTTGCACACCATTTTTGCACACCAGTTTGCACACTATTTTTGAACACCATTTTTGAATTGCACTCCACACGAAATTTCTGTCAGAAGATTAGAAAATTCAACACGATATTTGTATGTTATGATTATTGGTAATTAATTGAATATGAATAAGTACTCACTTGTGTTCTTTATTTTTTTGAGTAGATCTTCCTTGGATATCCAGTAGTCCGTGATGAACTCGCCGTAGTTCCATTTGGCTGCGTTTTTCATATTTTCAAAGGCTTTGTAGTTCTGAAAATTATGAATTAAACTTTATCAAAAATTTTTCGATAATATTATGCCATAGCGGAAAAGAATTAAATTTAAAAAATATTATTACGTTCTCTATTGCACTATCGACAGCTCGACCTTTCATAGCAAACCAACTGTAGCCAAAAGCCACGTCATCAATTGTATTAATGCCCAACTTGTAATATGACAATGTCAGAAAAGCTGTCAGATTTGCTGTGTAAAATGACGATAATATCGTCACAAAGATCCACCAAGATGCAAAAAGGAACCTGGTACAGTCTAAAAAGTATAATGATTGATATAAAAAATATTTGGGAAGAAATATCAAAAAATTTAAGATGTTAACAGAACTAGCTTTTATGTTTTCAATAACACATGCATGATTTCAGCTCTTTACGAATGATGTAAAGAGGGGGGTACACACAGTAATAAACAAAGATCGTTGCACACCATTCTGTTTCTACATTCTGATCTAACAGAGAATGTTTTAGAAAAGTTTGAATTTTCAACAAAATAAATGAGTTTTCAGAAAACATTACGTTTTTAACGAGAAGATCAACTTTCAACTAAAACGATACATGTATAGATAAATTAATTAGAATGATGAATTTTCCACTGGAATAGTCACATTTTCAGCGAAAGAAATGCATTTTCAGCTAAAATAATGAATCACTATCAAAAAAAGGCATTTTTAACCAGTGGCGTACATTGAAATTTAGGCTGGAGGAGCGAAGCTCCTTTCTTCACAGGACCACCCAATTTTACGAGTAAAAATTAAAAAAACAAGACCCTTGTTAAACATTCTTTTATTTAGAGCACATTATTCTTATTATTCTACGCTTTTTTAGCTCTAAAACTTTCGACCAAATAGTTAATTTTGTAACCAAAAGCATCCATTTTCGACCAAATTAATTTTCCTTTAAAACGTATTTTTAAACCAAAATGATGAATCTATAACAAAATAGTTACAATTTTAGATAAAGAAATTAATTTTAAACAGTTCAAAAAATTAATTTTCAACAAAAGAAAAGGGAATTTTTGACCAAATAGTTTAATTTTCAAAAAAGGAGAACTAAAATAATGAATCTTCAAATCAAATTGTTCAATTTTTAGTTAAAATAAATTTCAAACCAAAAAATAACGACTTTAAAACAATAGATGAATCTCCAGTGAAAGAGATACATTTTTAACTAAAATAATTGATGATAAAAAAAATGTTTTTTACAAAGGAGTTGAACTGTCAACCAAATACTCAAACTTGCAAACAAAAAGATCAATTTTTAGCCAAGAAGATTAATTTTCATCAGAAAATACGAATAAAATGCATGAATTTGTAACCAAAGTAGGTGGATTTTCATCTAAAAAATATTAATTTTTAAGTAAAAATTATATAGTTAAACTTTAAGTTAAGAAATGCAATATTTGAACAAAATGCAAACAAATTTTCAACAAAATAGTTATACTTTCAAGCAAAGAAATAAATTTTGATTTAAAAAAATTAATTTGTAACAAACAAAATAATTTTTAACAAAAAAATGCAACTTTTATGTTAAAATTTCAATCAAGAAGATAAAATAATGTTCAATCAGAATGATGAATCTTCAACCCAAAAAATAATTTGTTAACTACAAAGTTCAGATTTTAATCAAGTAGTTAAATTTTCAACCAAAAAGATAAGTTCTCAATGGAAAAAGAAGTTATAATTTTCAGTTAAAAAGATTTAAATTTAACCAAAAAAGATAAAAATTCAACGAAGTACTTTGATTCAAAATTTTTAAAAACAGTTGCATTCAACAAAAAAAGACGATTTTTTATCAAAATAGTTCAATGATCAACAAGTTTTGAAACCAAAAAAGATTAAAAAAAGATTAAATTAAAGTGATAGTTAAAAAATTGATTTAAAAACATATTTTTGATAAGATGAATTTTTAACGAAAAATGGACTAATTACATTTCCAGGTAAAAATTTAAGTCTAACTAAAAACAAAATGAAGATTAAACATACTAGTTAAGCTTTAAAAAAAAAGAGAAATCACAAACAGTTGAATTCAATAAAAAAAGACGAATTTTCGACTAAATCGCTGAAAGCTAAACTAAAACAGAATTATTTTTAACCAAACAGTTGTATTGTGAACCAACAAAATATGAAAAATCTTCAAAAAGAAATAAATCTCCAAATCAAAAAGACAAATTATCAACTAAAGAGATGATTTTTCAACTAAAATTTATAATTTTGAACTGGAACAGTTAAATTTACAGATGAAGAAATTAATTTTCAACAAGAATGACGAATTTCCAATAAGGAGGAGTGAAAATTCAAAGATAATTTCGCATTTTTTCAAAAGTTATGTCAAATTTTTTATATGTTTATTTTTTGCTAGTGAACAATACTTAAAAATTAAAAATGACAAAAAATAGCTTATTATCTAGTTTCGAATTTATAAAACACTAAAATTCTTTTTCCCAAAGAAAAATAATAAGCTATTAATTTGATCTTATTTAGAATTTCGAGAGGTTTGACATATCCAACTTTCTCCAGGAAAAATTTCTTAAGAACTTTTTTTTTCTAATTTCTAATTCTTTTTATTTATTATTCTATAATAGCAAAAACTGTACATATAAAAATTCAACATAATTTTGGAACCAATATAAATTTTTGTTTGAGTTTATATAAATCTGTATCTTCAAATCAAAAAAGAGAACAGAAGATATTAATCGGTTTCAAAACTTTTTCGGTTGTCAAGCTAAAAAAATTTTCTTTTGAGCTTAAAGGATTTGATTAATTCAAGCATTTTCACTCCGCCCTAAGATACGATTCTGGAAATGAACTTTGTTTTCTTTCACAAAGTATTTCTTTAGATTTACGTAGTTTATCTGTTAGCCATCTCGAAGCGATAAGTTACCATAAATTACCATAATTTACCATACATTGAAAATAAAACTACATTTTATATATCAAACCTCCATGAGGAGCTTTTGTCGTTCCTTGTTTTAGCAAAGCTCCATAAACGTACCACATGCATCGTGGGAAAGTGTACCTCCACATATCATCGTCTCTTACGAAGAAGTGGCTGAATAAGAAAAATTGTATTAAATATTATCGTTTTCATAAAATAAATAAATAAATTAGATATAACAATAATTTTTTAAATACTAAAATGAAAATAAGAGAACGTCCATCAATTACGTAGGGACGATTTTTGACATTTTAGACCCCATTCCCCCTTTATTGCAAGGATTCGTAAGATTTTATACTTTTTATTATTTAAAAAATTTTTTTTAAAAGATGTTAATTTTATGAAATTTAATCCTATAAAGATTTTACTGGGTTTCAATGAATTTTGAGAGATACGTCGTGATTGCGGCGGGTTTTGAAGGATTTCAAAGAATGGAGGATTTTCAGAGATTTCGGAATATTTCGAAATAAATCACGGATTTAAAAGGATTCCACATAATAGCGAAGAATTTTTAGAAAATTATACAGGATTTTAGTATGATCTCGAACATTTAAAGGGATTTGAAGAGATTTCATGAGATTTCAGAAGATATCAGGGGATTTTAACAGTTTTTCAAAGATTTCAAAACATTTTAAGGGATTTTAATATACTTCAAATTAATTTACGGAATTTTAAAGGATTTTAAAGTATTTTATGCGAAACAGAAGTACTTTTATGAATTTTGAACGATATTTGGGGATTAAAATGAGGTTTTGAAGATTTCAAAAGATTTGAGGAGACTTATGAAGATTCTAAAGCATATCAATGGACTTTATAGGATTTTGTAAGATGATAAGAGAATTTTCGAATATTTTAACCGATTTTCACAATTTTATTTTTTCACATTTTTATTTTACAGCATTTAAAAAATGGTTTAAAAAAATTCACGGCTAAAGCAGGTGTTAGTTAGTATATTACAAAAAACATTCAGAAAGAAGAAACTTACGTAGGAAAGGCATTGTACTCCCACCCCCTCCCTAAGTGGGGATTTATAACATCGTGCGGACTCCCGTCCCCAGAAAAAACTTAACGTACTGATTTGACGCTCTCTTATATATAAGAGAAAAATAGGTATGAGTTATACTGAAATTAAATACCGGAGCTTAATCGAAATCCAGACCAATGGGCCAATTACGCAAAGACATGTGAGGATCGAGTACCAAACTTGAGGGCTAAAAGGGGCAAAAAGCCCCGAACCTGATGACGATCCCGCAGGTCTTTTCAGTAAAAAGGTCATTTCCATTTCGTCTATTGCTGAACTATAATTCACGATTTTCCTTAATTTTGGCATGATTGGCAAAAATGCGACTGCCATATCCACCTGCTATATTTGAGGAAAGAAATGTATTATTATTATTATTAGTACACCATTAAGCCATTTCCCTTTCGGGTAGGCGTGACTCACTCGGTGGGGAAGGGTGTAATGTGAGGAAGGGATATAAAATGTTTAGACTGATCCAGAATTCTCGTGACTTTTATTTAAATAACACGTTCGTTCCGCAACACTGCTTCGACCAAGCTTGCTGATCAATCTCTCTAGCAATAACCCCAAGTGAAGATCCACGCAAAGTCGTCATGTAAGGTTCCCCACTTGGGTCCATTAGTATCCAAGGTCTTTTGTTTCAGGCGTAATTCACTCTACTGACACTCTTTTTATTAAACATTTGTCGCCATATTTTTCTGTCCTGGCATACTTCTCTAACTTCTTTTATGTCCGTGCATTTTTTCATGCAGGCTCTCGTGTTTCAGTGGCTTCTTATGTCTCTTCTAACTAGGGTCTAATTCACACATTTTAACCATTATTTCCGCGGTCTATCTCTGGGCACGCTGCCATTTAATTTACATCGATACATTTAAACGATTTCTTTCGCATGTGTCTACTAGCATCTTTTCTGCACCACATTCTTTGAGAAATATGTCGTTACTCACTTTGTCCATCAGAATTTTCCTGCATATCATGCGCAGGAATCTCATGTCAATTGCGTTAATTTTACTCTTATCTTTTTCTTGATAAGTCCATGTCTCGCTACCGTATAGTACAGTCGGTACAAATATAGAATTATGTATTGCCATTTTAGCTTTATTTGATATATTTTTACTTCAGATAAGGGGACCTGCTCTACCAATAACCTTCTTACCTTCATTTATTCGTCTATCTAATTCCTCATCTATCTTCCCGTCCCTAGTAAATAAGCTACCAAGGTATACGAACTTATCAACTTGTTAAATTCTCTCATCATTTAATACAATATTGCATAGTGTTTTCTCACTCTTTTCTTCGAAAACCATAGTTTTTGTTTTATTTGCGTTAATTTTGAGGCCCATGCTCTTCATGCTCGCATTCAGTTTATTCAACATTCTTTGTAAGTCTTCGATTGACTCTGTTATAACAACCTTATCATCTGCGAACGCTAACCCTCGTACCCTTACTGTTTCGAGATCCACACCCTCTTCGTCGAAGAGAGCCATTCTTAAACAC
>NC_046661.1:115447090-115450503 GCF_010883055.1 Belonocnema kinseyi | reverse complement strand
ACCTTGTCAAAAGCTTTTTCTAGGTCATCAAATGCACAGAAAACTTTTTTTTCCTACTCTCACATTTTTTTCTGTTATTTGCCTTAAGCTAAATATTTGATCCGTACATGACCTTCCTGGCATAAATCCACTTTGGACTTCACAAATCTTTGCTTCTGTTATTTTTATTATCCTACGAATAAGTATTTTTGAGTATATTTTACTTACGGTACTTGATAAGCTAATCCCTCTGTAATTATTGCAGTCGCTTTTATCTCCCTTTCTTTTGTATATTGGTACGATAATCGCTTTTTTCCAATCGTCTGGGACGTCTCTCATCTCAAAACATAAATTTATCAATTCGCATAGTCTATGTAGTATGTATTCGACACCGTATTTAAACATTTCAGAGTTAATACAGCCTACCCCGGCAGCCTTACCGTTTTTCAACTTCTTAATTATATCCCTAACTTCAGTGACACAGACTTTTTCAATTGAGTTTTGTAACGCATCGCGTTCAACATCGCAGTTGTGGCGTCCTATAGCTTCATATCCGAAGTGTCCCCTAAAATATTCTCTGAAAGACTCTAGTATTCCATCTGCATCATAAAGCATTTCCCCATTACTATATCTCATGGTGCCAAATTCTGTACTTTGGTTTCCCTTCATTTTTTTATATAGCAGTTTCTTTCTTCCTTCAAAGTCGCTTTGTATTTTCTTCTCTTCTTCTGCTCTAATTTTATATTTTCTTTCCTTAATTAATCGTTTGAGTATCCTGTTTTCGTGTCTGTAACCATTTATATGTCTATTGCTCTCTTTGCTTTTTGGGCAGCCTTAATTTCATCATTCCACCACGCATTACCAGACATTCTTCCTACAACCGCGGTACCACACACTTCGATCGCACACCTAACAATGATATCCCGTAACTCTGTCCAGGCGCCCTCTATATCTTTATTTTTTATACGGTCCTCTCATGTTGCCCTATCTATGCTTTCGATTAACTTATTTTCGAAATCTATTCACACATCCGATTTCTGTAGGTTCTTAATTTTGATTCGCGTTTGTTTTGTTTTCTTGGTTCTCTTTTTTCTTCATCCCCAAACTTAAGTTAATTTTGGAAATCAGAAGGTAATGATCAGTATTGCACACAGAACCCCTCATGACCCGTGTATCTTTCACCAGCTCCCTTAGTCTTTCATCCGCAACAACGAAGTCAATTATACTGTGGCTATTTCCTTTGGACCAACTAATTTATCTCCCTTATAGTTCGTTCTTGGATCTCCAAAATTACCTAATACTTTTCCTGTATCCTGTTTTTTGATGCTTACTCATCCATTCATATCTTCTAGCAAAATTATTCTTTCACCACAATCGCAAATATTGATTGTGTCATTTAAAGTGTCCCAGAAGGCGTCTTTTACTTCTGTGGAATCACTATTAACGGGCGCGTAGCATGCTATGATAAATAATCTTCTGATTTCTACTTTCTTTCTAGCCCACAGCAGACTGGGAGATACAAAATCATGATCTCCGAGATGCTGCTTCGCTCTTTTGGGCGTGTCGAAGCAGCTCGATATAAGTCAAAAGGGGAAGGCCGGAAAATACGTAACCAATGCGGAGAGACACATGAATGCAAGCTCAGAATTTATCCAGAAGCTGCATTGCATCTTGCAAAAGATAGCAAATTTCTGTTAAACAAAAAAGAACATATTTTTGTGATTCGGAGATGAAATGATGTTGGCGCAAGAGGGTTGGTGCGGATGAAGTTTACGACGAGGTCTGCCAAGTGGAATTACGGTATGGTTCCACAAGATTTTGGCTGCGCGATCGCTAAGAGCCTGAAGGAGGCTAAGGAAAAAAGACCGGAGAAGAAAAATACGAGCCAGACGGGGACTCAAATCGAAGAAGCTGTAGAGGCTTTCACACCCCAACCCGTTGAGGAAAGCCGAGGAGGGACTGAACCTGAATATCAAGGGGACGGAGCGGAGTCTCTCGAAAGTCCAAAGACTAAAGGTACCGCAGAGCGACCTTACTGATTCCCGGGACCCCAAGGCTCCGTCGACCATTCAGAGGCACCTAAGTTTCCAGAACCCCACTCTACAAACCGATTCGTGAAAGGTTTATTCCAACAAACAGAGAGCCAGGCCGGAGGGGAGAGCCTAGATTCTGGTTGTTGGTCTTCTCGAATTTTTAATCAGACTCTTCACGGCCCTGGATTACCTTCCCTATCTGGGCACAGGTAGGGTTACTTTTCAGGTGACCCATCTGGGCTCCTGGGGAGGGGACGAAGCGTCCGGAGACACCCCGAATTATTTATTAAGATGTTTATAAAATTATTTAATAATTAATAAATAATACATATGTAATAATAAAATGATAATTAGGTAAGAATATTTAATAATTTATAAGATAATTATTTAATAATATTTATATCATTGGCTGAAATTAGTATCTCCCAAAAAGTTGAATTTTTAATAATAGAAAATGATGAATTTTCAACAAAGAATATTAATTTTAGATCTCAAAAGACGAATTTTTAACAAAATACAGAAATTCTCAACTACAAAAGATCAATTTTCAAAAAAATATCAGTTTTTAACAAAGACTGCCAGTGACATTTTTAATTTAAAAAAATTATTTTCAACCAAAAAAAAGGAACTTTCAACAAAATAATTACTTTTTACGTAAAATTTTTAATTTGAAAAAAACATTAATTTACAACAAAAGAGTTCAACCCAAAAGATTATTTTTTAATTCAGAAGATTAATTTCCTTAAAATGGAACAGTTACATTTTTAGACAAGGAGGTGAATCTTGAAAAGATATACATTTTTAACAAACTAGTTCATCTTCAACCCAGTATTTGAATTTTCGTCATGTAACTGAATTTCTGACAAAATAATTAAATATCTGTTTTTAGCAAGAAACTTAATTTTCTACCAAAAAGTACAATTTTCATAAAATAGTATGTTTTGTAACATAAAAGTTAGTTTTTAACTGATTAATTTCAATACTATATTACCAACAGAAATAGTTGAACATTTAATTAAAAAGGATTTGTTTGCAATCAAGAAGATTATTTTTTGGCCTAAAGAGATAAATTTTTAACAAAATAAATAAATTTTTAAATAAACTAGATCCATTTTGAGTAAAAAATATCAATTAAAAAAATTGAATTACACTTTCAACTAAGTAACTGAGTTTCTGGCAAAAAAAGATGCCTTTTTAACAAAATAGTTGCATTTTCAACAAAATAATACAATTTTCAACCAAACACTAGAATTTTTGACAAAACGAGATGAATTCCGAACCAAAAATATAATAGTATTAAAACATCATCAGTAAACGTACTAAATGTTATCTAAGTTCGTAATGTAACTTCCTCTGAGCCTTCCACCCCAAAGCGTTTTATTGACCATTGTTTTTATTATG
>NC_046661.1:115445213-115447064 GCF_010883055.1 Belonocnema kinseyi | reverse complement strand
CCCCCCCCCCCCCCAACTGGTAACTTAGTTTAGGGACGACCCCATAGATTGTTTCATCTTTATGGTACTATTCGAATTTTTTCTCGGTTTTTTTTAAATACAGAAAAATTCTCTGATGATTCAGGAATCAGCTCGGATGGATTTATTATGCTTTGTTCGCTTACTTCTCAATTATGCATATTATAGAATATTGAAAACCGTAATATCAATGCATTCCTCAACAGTATGAATGAAAAATTTGCTAAATCATTTTTTGTTCAAACCGGGAGTTACCAACATTAACAACATTGCAAAGTAAGACTATATGTTTGTTGCAAATAAGAAACGAAATAATTTCATACAACCTAAATTATCTTTTCTTGTTCCTATTTCAATATATTGCTATTTTATTAAATTTTAGTGATAGAGGATGTATTAAGGTGTTGCCCAAAAAATACGTAACGAATTTTAGGCTGCCCCCCCCCCAGTCCAACTGTTTAAGGAGGCCAATTTCGTATTAACTCCCCACCCCCACCCCAACGTAACTTAGTCCACATTTTAAAAAAACATTCGCTACCAAAAGAGGTGAATTTGGAACACAAAAAGACGAATTTTCAACAACAAATATTATTTTTAACCAATCAGTTGCATCAAGAACCAATTGTTTGAACTTTCAAGAAAAGGAGACAAATTAAAAAAAAAATAGTTAAACTTTTTGCCAAGTAGTTAAACTTTGCAGCCAAAAAGATGAATTTTTTCGAAGGTACTTGTATTTTTAACAAAAAAGCTTATTTTTAACAATCACACAATTGAAAAATTCACAGTTGAAAAAATTAATTTTTATCAGAAGACAAAGAATTTTAAACCAGTTTAATTCAACCAAAAAAGATCAACTTTTAATTAAATAATTAATTTCTAAGTCAAAAATGTGAAACTTCAATAAAGAAGATTAGTTTTTTGAACCAAAATACAAATTTTCTACGAAATACATTAGTTTTCTAACAAACAAATAGTTGTCTCTTCAACTTTTAAAGGATACATTATCGACGAAAATGAAATTATACAATTTTTATAAAAAATTAATTTTTCACCCAAAAAAATTAGAGGTGAATCTCAGAATACTCATTTTTAACAAAGTAGTTTTACTTTTAACCAAGTAGTTGAATTTTTAACGAAAAACATATGAATTCTTTACCAATTAATTAAATTTTTAACAAATAATAATCTTCAACCGAGAAGATCAATATCCTACCAAAAAAGGCGAATTTTTCACAAAATTGTTGATTTTGAAGGTAAAAATATTTGAATAAATTTAAATGATAAAACCGACAACATGATTTTTTTAAACATACGTTTTCTACCACACAGTTTAATTTTCAACCAAATTATAAAATATTCAAGCCAAAAAGACAAACCGAAGAAACAAATTTTCATCAAAACAGTACAATTTTCAATCAAAGAGATGAATTTTAAACTAAAATGATGGATATTAAAACAAAGTAATTTTCAATGAGAGTTTAACATTCAAACCAAGCGATGATTTTGAACCGAGAAGATTAATTTTCTGGAAATAGAATAGTTAAATTTTAAAGAAAGAGATGAGTTCCGAAACAAAAATATGATAGAAGACTTTTCATCAGAAAATAGTTCAATTTTATTTTCAGGTTCTATTAATTGAGTTCGCATTTAAGCAAAAAAACAAACGAGAAGAAGGGAAGTTTCTTAAAAACAAGGGGAAAATTAAAAATATTTTTTAAAAAGGGAAAAGACGGAAATTCTGCGAGGACGGCGAAATCTGAAGTATAAACGTGATTTTGAAAATATCCTCAGGAAAGGTACTAAATGTTATCTAAGATCATGCCCGTAGTTTTT
>NC_046661.1:115435425-115445203 GCF_010883055.1 Belonocnema kinseyi | reverse complement strand
CCCCCCCCCCCCCGGAAGTTCCAAAAATTTGGGTCTTTCTTCTTAAAAAATTTCAGGGGTACAATTAAGGTACTGAGAATGACAACTGGGTATAGCATACTTGAAGTAGGCATCTAAATCATTTTCTTTCAATTGTTATTGAGGGTGATCTCCAAGTGGGCTTTACCTAGTTCTCATTCTCATTGTCTCAATTATATTCTTATATCTCTCTGTTCTTAAGAAATCGTACTTCTGATGATTTTTAGCGGTGCCAAGCATTTTTCTTTCTAATCAGATACCAAATATGAGTTTTCCCTTTGTATCAGCTATAATTTTTATTGACAAGGCATTTATTTGAAAGTAATATGTGTATTTAAAAAAATGCAAAACTACAAAAATCTTTTTGCGTAAGTTTGAATACCCGCAAACTCTAAATATATTTTTTCAATCTCAAGAAATTAGGTGAGTATTTTCTTGTATAGAAAACTGCTAGAAATTGCTAAATTATTAGAATATTTGAAAAAAATTTCTTATAATCTGGATCCCAGGGTTAAACTTCTTGTAAAAAAAGTTACAAAAATTCAAATAATGATTGTACTTGCCCCATGATGAAAACATAAAATAAAATAAATAAATACTTTTACCAACATTACTGGAAATGATTGGCATACAATAAAGAATGATTTTTGAGAAACTATTGTAAGTATTTACACATTTTTGAAGATTTTTAACTATTTTGAAACAACTTCGAGATAAGAGAAGAATCTGGTGGAAAAATTCTAAATATATCTGAATAATTTAGAAAAATACTATGGATAGTTGTAAATAAAATAAGGGAAAGAACATAAAAATTAAGAACAATTTTAAAAGCTTTTCCAATTTTTGGAAAATATCGAAATGTAATGTATTTTTAATATTTGTATTATTTTTAAAAGTTAGACTTTGTTATGATAATATGCAGGCTTATTTTCCATATTTTCAATAAGTTTTGATTTTGAATAAATTGAGTTGATAATTTTTCTATTAAAATAAGAAAATAGATATCAAAGATGCAAAAAATCGTCAAATTTCAATCTTTTCGAAAAATTAGAATAACTTTGTAAATATAAATTGTATTTCTAGAAGTTTTTGACCTTATTTATGGTAATAGTTAAGTGTTCATACTATTTTCTACATTGATAAGGTATTTCTAGAATGCCTCCTGGATTCTTCCCTGGATTCTTCCTTAGGGCCAAACACACTTTTGAAATTTTGCAACCTTTTTTAACCAAGTTTTACCCTAGAGAGGCTAAAAACTTTAAGAAATAATTTAAATTTTCATATTTATTTCTTCTTTTTAAAGTTTGAAGTTTTTTCACAATATCCTGTTATAAAATTGACATTTCCCCTTTAAATCGGGTTTATTAGTGAGAAAATATTGGGATGATGCAATATTTTTATTATTTCTAAAAGGTACACTTCCATCAGATAATATCCATGCACATTTTCAAAATTTTCAATTAGTTTTTTATTTTTATCAAATTAAGTTGAAAATTTGTTGGTTCAAAATAATCCCCTAGATACCAAAATGACAAAAAAATTATAATAATTCGATATTTTTGGCTCTGCGGATGAATCTGAAATTAAGTAAATTTAGAAAAAATATGTTTGTATTATTTATTTGAAAGAATTTCATAATATACATAATTTTCTTTACTGTCAGAAATTTCATAATTTTTGGAAATTAGTAAGATTTCAGCCTTGTTTCAGTTAAGGACTTTTCATTTGTTAATTAAAATTATTTTCCGCACGTTAATATTCTGAAATTTTATAACTGGTAAATGACTATGACTAGACTTTTTTTGTAAATATGGTAAAACGTGATCTCATTTATTTTCTCAAATTTATTTTGCTTTTAAGTACAATTTTTTTCAGATTCAATTTCAAATGTTTGTTTAAAAAAGAATTCAAATTTCTTTAGCTTCAAAATAAAATAAAAACTCATTTACTAAAAGGAAATTCAGCAGCTAATCATAAAAATTTCAAATTCACCGACTTATTAAATATCTAGGATATTAAGTTTCAAAGTTAGAAACAAAGCTGAAAACATTGATTCAAAAATTCAATACTAGACTCCACTTTTATGAAAAAGTGCAGAAATCAATAAGACAATCTTTGGAATCAATTTTGACGCGTAAAAAGGAGGTCGATCCAATTTTCTATTTTTCCCTTTCTAATATTGCTTTTAGAAAACTTGAAAAAAAATGGTACACAGAAAAATAAATTAAACTTGATAATCTAGATTTCTTATAATAATATATAAACCAAATTATTCCATAAAATGATTTTACAATAAAATCGAATAAAATTATTTTCGAAACGATTTAGTTATTGCAAATGATTAAAACCAATATTAAATTATTGTCAATAACTTACATTTTTAACTAGCATGCTCATGATGCCCTCATTCTCGTCTCCGAGTTCTTGAGATACTGGTTGTACAATTTTGTATGAAAAGTTTAATTTTGATTTTAGCAAATTCAAAACTTGAAAAGCATATCCTACTCCATAGAGAACACCATTTCTTTCTCGAATGGACGAATAAGGGGGGTCCTGCGAAAATGTTAAAAATTGAGAATTTACTAAATTTAGTTAACTGGAAAAAATGTGTAGTGGATAATCATTAATTAAAATGATTAAATTATGTGAAATAATTAATTTAATTTAAAAATTGTTTAAGACACTATACTTATTAATACATTAAAATTAGTAATTTTTCTATTTTAGATGTACTTTCAAATAAGTATTATTCACTGCAGGTTGCATTAGTCACTGTGGGGATGTTTCCCCTTTTCTTAATCAAACATTTTTGAAAAGGTTCAAAATGACCGAATTACGCTAGATATTTTCGTAATTAATCTTTACTTTTCATTTTATAAAATACGCTTTAAAAAATTGTCAAAAATCTTTAAATCTAAATTACCTCCCAGCTTGTAATCCGAATTTCAGGAGGCATCGGTTTCATTTTATAAACCATTCTGTAACACAAAATTATTTTGCTCCCCTCATATTTCCCCGGACGAATTCTTCTTTTTATATTCCCATAATTCGATCACAATTATCTTCTTAATTCACAATTCACAATTATAATAAATTCCGAAAATGCTTAAAAATTGTCTGTGGCACTTCCTCTTCTTAATTCTTTTAGTCCTTTTCATACTTTCAGTTTTTTCCCCAAAACCCATACAAGAATAAAGATCCCTCAAAAATGATGAGAGAAACTAATGCACATATACAGAGCACAGTGATTGAAACCGCCAAAAGAAACAAAATCGAAAAGCAGTTTAAAGAATGAAAAAAGAGTAAAAAATTAAAGGGTTAGTCAAAAGTACGACTACCCTCCACTTTTGATGTAATAATTGCTTTTTTTTCAAATAACAAAATCGAACCCTTGCACGTTTCTTCCCGAAAATTAGATCTACGTCAGGTTTTACGATAATTGTATTACCTACAGGAAAAATAATAAATCAACAATATAATCTAATTTAAAATCAATTTTATGTGGAATAAAAAATGTATTTTTAACTTTTTTGAGGACAAAAAAGGAGGGGGTGGAAAGCAAGTTTCCAAGTTGAACTCTGACTTGGGTTTGAAGCTCTATAGAAGTCCAGAGGTACCACGGTTCTGGGGAACATAACGAGATGTCAGGTAAATCGATACTGACACTTGTTACCATTACGACCCTGCAAAAAAAGTGGGAAGAACGCACATGACAATTCAGGGTGTCCCCACATTTTATATTTGTATATATGTATTTGTATTTTTTTCCACTGTATATGTAGGGCAATCATTCACACGTGCACTTATGGGTTTCTGTGCCTATATAGCATATAAAATTACACATCAATCGAACTTGGTGTCCAGGTGTCGAACCAATTACTTTCCTCATGTGGAAGAAAGACTCCTAAAAATGATTGAAGAATATTATGGAAGTGAGAAATATTTAGGTTTTTTGTTAGGGCGAGGGCAACGGAATGATGGACAATTGTATTAACAGAAGAAATGGAAATAATGACCTCAAGGCTCAGAATTTATTCGGTCATAGATTGATAAAAACAAATACTTTTTTTACGTATGGGTTTAATTTCTTCCTGATTTTTTAATTTAGCTTCCTCTGACGGAGTTTTATAATTTTTAATTATTTTATTTGCGAATGACAATGCGATCTCTTTAGAACTGCCAAACAATAATTTTATGTTAAAAAAGAGAAAAAATAAGAAGATGTTTTAGTACATTGAATCATTTTCTAATTAATTTTTTGTCCCAAAATATCGGTCATTACTTTTTTCACTTTCTCAATCTTTCAGATTCGTTTCTGAATGGCACCTTTATAAAAATGTATTTTCACAATAATTATAAATACTCATATCGGAATTAGAAAGTGCCATTTTAAATTCCCAGGGCTGCTACATGTAAAGGAAAGTCATGGAATTTCAGGGAAACCCTGAAAGAATCAAGAAAATTTCGATAAACTGAAGTTGAAGTTTATTTTATTATTTTGTTTAAAATTTAAGAATTTTCTTTAAAAAAATTTTTTGTTTTAAATTATATCTTTTGCGTTACAAATTCATCTATTTCGGGAGACATTGAATCCTTCATCGTTTAAAAACACAACTGTTTGGTTGAAAATTGATCTGTTTTGTATGAGAATTCAACTATATTGTTAAAAATTCGTTTCTCTTATTGTTTAAAATTAAACTGGTTTGTTTGAAAATTAATTTTTTAATTCTATTTTACGTTAAAAATATAACTGTTTTAGGTGAAAATTTAACTATTTAGTTAACAACTCGTCTTTTTTGGTAGAAAATGAAACATCTTTATTTAAAAAAATCATTTTTTAGGTTCAAACTTGAACCATTTTGCAAATTTTAATATATAGTTAAAAATTAATGTTTTTCTTTGGTCAAGTGTTCAGCATTTAAATAAAAAATTTATTTCCTTGGTTTAAAATTAAATTTTTTTGTTAAAAATTCGTTATTATTTGAATTGAAAATTAAAGTTTTAAACTGATAATGAAGTTATTCCAATTTTGTTTAGAAATTGATCTTCATAGTTAAAAATTCGTATTTTTTTGTTCAATTCAACTGTTTTGTAATGAAAATTATTATATTTCTTTGTGGAAATATGTTCTTATTACACTTTTCGTTGAGAATTCATTTTTTTGATTGAAGATTCTTCACTATCGTTAAAAATTTATCTTCTTCTTTGAAGATGAATGTTTTTGCTGATAATTTCACAATCTGTTTTAAATTCAAAATTCCATGTTTTCGTTGAAGATTCCTTTTTTTATAGAAAGATAATCGCCTTGGTTAAAACATCATCTTTTTGGTTAAAGTTTATTTTCTTTGATTGACATTTTTTTCAAATTTGAGTTCTTTAGTAGAAAATTCATGTTTTGGTTTGAAAAGTTAACTATTTGCATGAATATTAATTCTTAGAACTGAATATTTATTATTTTAATTTACAATTTAACGTTTTGGTTCAAAATTTAATTATTTTGATGATAACTCCTTTTTTTGTGACAATTATTTGTTTTTTGAAAATCTAAGTTTTTCATTTTTGATAAAAATTTATCTTTTTCAGAAGATAATTAGTATTTTTTTTAAATTTAACTGTTTGTGATTAAAAATTAAAATATTTTTTAGTGAATGTATCAACTAGTATACTTTTTGCTGAGAATTCATTTTGTTATCGAAGAATCATCGCCTTGGTAAAAAATTTATCTCCTTGATTGAAAATTCAACTATTCTGTTGAAAATTCCTATAATCTTTTCGTGTAAAAAACTATTTCTTTGTTTAAAAACTTAACCTTTTTTTTAAATTCCTAATTATTATCTAAAAATTCAGGTTTTCTGTTTTTGATTGGAAAATTACCTGTTTCAGATGAAAATGAATTTTTTTAATTTGTCTTTTTGGTAAAAAATTAATCTTTTTTCAATATTCATCATTTCAGCTTAAAAACTCATTTGTCTGGTTAAAACTAAACTATCATGTTTAAAATTTGTCTTTTATAGTTGAAAATTAATTTTTATACGGACAATGTTACTATTTTATTTTTGCGTAGAAATTCATATTTCTTTAGTGGAAAAATGGTATTTTTCGGTTTCAGTTACCTGCTTTGATTTAAAATTAAAACCTTTTCTGGGGAAATATCAGCTATTAGAAATACTTATTGTTGAGAATTCATTTTTTTATAGAAGATAATTGTTTTAACTTATAATTTAATTCTTCAATTTTTTGTTTAGAACCTATCTTTTTGAATCGAAAACTCAACTAATTGTTTAAAATTATTTTTTTATGTGTGTGTTCTCTAATTTGTAAATGACCCCTTATGAAATTATGTATGACTGTCGTCACTAAAAGTTCTTAAAACAAATTTACGAACAAAATTTTGTTTGCTCTAACATTATTGATTTTCTAGGTGTGAAGTAATTTTTTTAACTAAAAGAAAAACTCACAACCCTCACGGAAAATAAAAAATAGGTCAGGGAAAAGTCAAAGTAGTCAAGGAATTTTAACAAATTTTTTTTTACTTAAAAAAAATTGTACTTTAATTTTCGTATTACGAATTCCATTGGTCGATCGTGAATTAATTCTGCAAACTGCACTTGTGGATTGACGCGTAGCTATCATGTCCCTTTTTATTCGTAGCCTACAATTTATAATCATAAAAGTAGCATTCTCGATTTTATCTATAGTTATTCTTTTCTAAATATATGCTTATTGAAACTACAGCGATCACTTTTCTGAAAATTTATCATAAACTATGAAGAAAAATTAATACAAACATATTTTTAAAAAAGTAAACGCATTTTCCACTTATCCGAATATAACTACCTATTCTATTCACTTTAAAATATGTTTCTGAATAATGCTACATATTTAAAAAAATGGAAAAAAATTAATAACAATTTGATTTATGAAAAAATATAAAATTCAGAGCCATTTGATATGACATTTAAAGGAAGATTTAGTATCACTAATTTTATTTTACTTTTCCTACCGGGTCTAAAAATTATCTCCGCTTCCCATCGAATATACATGAGGGTCGTAATACGTGGTAATTATCGGAGGTGTTCAAATGTTGACCACGCCATACACTAGACACCTTGATTAACTTTATCTTTTTTTATACAATGCAACAAAAATGTTTTAAGGCAGGGTTTTTTCAATTTCAATAAATCGCAATAATAACAGTAGATATCCAAGACTTTAAATTTCAATTTAAATAATATTGTCCATTTTTGTGTAGTAACAAACATTGGCGAAAAAAGATCCTCTTTTTCGTTAGCTCCGATATGAATTATAACAATAATTACTAACGATTATTTGCTTTGTAGTAAGAGAACCATAACGGCAATCAGTTTGGGTGAGTTCGATTCCTACCGAAGCTAATAAAAAAATAATTTTTTTTCGCCAAGCTTTTGTAATTCTTTTTATCTCAAAAAATGGACCAACTGATCGAAATTTAAATTTAATATTTTGAATATTTAAACATAGCACAATTTTGAACAACAGTGATTTGATATTAGGCAATAAAGTATTCTTGTTTTTATGGCCATTATTGCCGATAAGATCAAATGAAAAAAGAAGAACACATTTCTTTTTTTTTTCTTATCATTTCATAGAAATAAAGTGATTGCCCAAATTGTAATGGAGTAAATTAATGAATCATTCAAGTCTGAACGATTATCAACTTTTTAAGTATTAAAATATAGATTTTTTTTGTAAACTTTCAAAAAAAATTAACATTTAGTCGTTTTTAGTTTGAAGCCTATTTAACATAAAACTTTACTTTCTTAAATAATTTAATAGAACTATTCAAATACAGAAAATATTTTAATTTGGGAATTTAAATTTAATGACTATTAGGTATTTAAAATTTTTATAAAATAGGCGTTTAAGTTTGAACAATTAAAAATTCTTCCAGTAATTATAGAGATAAACAGTTTTTCAGAATACTCAAAACAAAACAAAAATCTAGATGCCTCTTCACGATTAAACAATTTTATAAATAAATCGTTCAAGCTTGAACAATCTTCAACTTTTCAAGTATTCAAATATAGAAAATCACTTTTTGAAACGCTCAAAACAAAAGAGACTAAATTCAGGAATTTTAAATCTGATGCCTATTAAGTATTTAAAATGTTTATAAAAGAGACGTTTAAGTTTGTAAGATTAAAAATTTTTTAAGTAATTATAAAGATAAACAAACATACAAGAATTTAGACGCATATTCAGGATTAAAGAATTTTATAAATGAATCCTTCAACCTTGAACAAACTCCAACTTTTTAAGTATTTTAATTATAGAAAATAACTTTTAAAAAAGAATTAAATTAATGAATTTTAATTTTGACAGCTATTTAGTATTCAACAACTTTGTGCATTAGATGTTCATGTTCGAAACATTTACAAATTTTCAATTCTATTAATATATTGTTCAAATTTGAACAATCTTAAACTTTAAAGGTACACATTTTTTTTGACGTGCTCAAAACAAAAACGAATGAAATTTATTAATTTTAAAATTGACGCTTATTCATTATCAAACAATCTTATTAATGAGAACTTCAAGTTTGAAAAGTCAAAGAATTTTCAAATTATTAAAGATAAACGATTTTTTTCGAATGCTCAAAACTTTAAAAAAATTGTATTTCGAAGTTTTAAATTGGACCATTTTTCCTAGCATTGTATTTAAAGAAATTTATGCCAAGAGAAGACAATAAATTTTGAAATACTTAAAATAAAAAAGTTATTAAAAAATAATTTCCAATTTGACGCCACTTCAGTGTCAAAAAATTTTTAAATGAGACTTTAAGTTCTCAACAATCCAAACCTTTTCCAGTAACTGAAGATAAACAATTCTTTTCGAACTCTCAAAACCAAAATGATAATTGAGAAATTTTAATTACGAACCCTATTTAGGATTAAACAATTCTATAAAAGAATTAATTGTTCAATTTTGAAAAATCTTAAACTTTTTAAATATTAAAAACTGGAAAAACAATGTTTGAAACGCTGAAAAAAAAACTAATAAAATTCATGAATTTTAATTTTAATACCTATTCAGTATTAGACAATTTTGCACATGAGACGTTCCAGTTTGAAAAATTAAAAATTTTCAAGTAATTAAAGATAAATAATTTTATTCTAAGAGAAAAGTGTTTAGGATAGAATTAGTCTCCTATATTGAAGAGCACTTACATAAAAAATGTTCTCTTTTCCCAATAATGTTTAGAAACATTCATAAATTATTTTTATCATCTAATTAAAATATTTCTTTGGAATTTTTAATTTGCTAAATTGATAGGGCAGAAAATTCTAATATTTAATAATAGATGAATATAAATTTAATCTCATACATTATGGTTGCCTTTATTATTTAAACATTATTTGTGATTTAATTTTTTTTCAGAAATAAATTTAAAAAATTAAGTTTTCATTTTTGGAATTGGCGATTCACAAAATTTGAGACAATTCGAAAGAACGAACTGAAAACGCAGTATGCAGCCAATCAATCAGGTAGTCAACAATAAGGAGTGCGAAATTGGTTAGACTTCTCTTTTACCTCCTTTTTTAGATAAGATATTTAAAAACCTTAACAACCTGAAATATTAAATGTGAAATGTGAAATTTCGAAAATTTGTTAGAGGACCAATGACTGCGAGTCACGTGACCAAGTTTTCTTACACGATCGTTTCGAAGTAGGTCAAAGTTCAGGGAATAAAATTGTATACATTTCTATATAATTGCTCCAT